>NW_022103906.1:50072691-50110430 GCF_000313985.2 Echinops telfairi | reverse complement strand
ATGATGTACAAATGCGCTTTACACAATTGATGTGTGTATGGATTGGGATAACAGTTGTATGAGCCCCTAACAAAATGTTTAAAAAAAAATTTAAAAAAAGAAAATCAGTGCCCAGATAAGAAAAGGCTAAAGATGTCAGAGCTAAGATATCTAACAGTTGAAAATTACAAACAAAACCATATTGATAGTATGCTAGCTCTTAATGGGGGTGAAGTTTATCAGACAAATGCTAATGGGTAAAATTTAATAATTCAAACAGCATGAGATTCTTAGAGCTTATATATAATTAAAAGAGGATTTGGAGAGAGAATGGCAACCAAATAGGGCCTTCTTAATTGTAGACTGTAAATATAGCCTAAGCCTCTGGTGTTGTTTGACAGTTTGGTTGCACTGTAGACTGAGATATTATGTGTGTAATCCCCCTTGAAATAATTTACTTTATTTCTATTTTTGTTATTGAGAATTTACACAAAAGACTACACACCAATTCAACATTGTCTACAGGTACCTTTTAGTGGCATTGATAATATTCTGTGAGTTGTACAATTACTCTTAGGCTCCTTGTCTGAATTCTTCTTCCACCGTTAACATACTGCCTCACACCCACTGCCATTGAAACCATTTTGACTCACAGAATAATCTTTTGAGTTGCTATTTTCAATTTAATTCCATATTTATCACTAGATCTTCAAAGAGCACAATAATCATGGCAAATAGTCTTTACTATTTAAACTATTGTTTAGTTTTTAAAAGATATCCAGACATATTTTTTATTTAAGGTTTAAATATTATCTCTGGGCAATAGTTCCAGGGGTTTAAGTCTCTATGGCTCTAGAAAACTCTATAAAATGTAAAATTTTGTTCTGTACTTTCCTCCTTTTGGTCAGGATTCTTCTAGAGAAGCTTTGGGACAAAATGTTATGTGGTGGTAGCCAGGCACCACCCAAGTCTTCCCTTCTGGTGGCAGACCTCGACGCTAATCTGTTTTAGGAGTGTCAAGATGTGATGCAGCCGAGTTCCAAATCAATCGTTTCCATAAGAAATAATTGAAAACAGGTTAATCCATTCTCAACCACCAAGTTTTTACCGTAACCTTGCCTTTTTATACAAAACAATATACAGAAATTTCAAAGTAAATAAGTTCAGAGTTATTATAATTTAAATAAGAACACAACATTGAAAAGTTTTTAACAACTACAGCATGGCCCATACCTTGAGATGGATGAGGATCTGGATCTGTGGGCTCGTATGTGGACAGGAGGTGTGGAGAGAGTCACTGTTTGGAAGGGAAATCCCCTTCCATAAAATCAACTGGTAGCTGCTTTTCAGAAGTTTTTCCCCTTCTTTGCCTTTTTTCACCTTTCTTAAAAAAAAAACCTGTCTAATGTGCTTTGCTGTTGGCTTTTCTTTAACTGTTTTCTAAAAGGATTTACTAAATTATCATCCACAATATCGATAACACGGTTAACCAGTTCCTTATCATGATGATTCTTTTCAAAAAGCTTTCTTAGGACTCATGTTTTTTTATCTAAAAACAGTACAAAAAGCCACAAAAACTAAGAAAATTACGGCAAAATGCTTGCAACACAGCTGCAAAAGGTTTAAACAACGCTTACTAACAACACCAACTGACGCTGAGTGACTGAAATACGAACTGCTTTTGTTTACAAAAATCCCGTGCATCAGGTCAGATTCTGATGTTTTGTTAGAGGTTAGATGTTTTGATTTTGCATCAGAATCAGATTACGTAGAGTACTGATGCGTGGAGAAGCTGGGTTCTACCATAGTTGTTTATAGCTGCAGTTAGCCAGGCACCCCATTCCTTCCCTGCTGTCTGAATCTCCTGCTGTTGCTGCGGGCAAATTAGAGCCTGAGTGTTGTCCTTTGAACAGATGTGTGCGAGCTTTTCCTGTGCAAACTTTTAAGACCCCAAGCACTACGCACTACACAATGAACTAGGAGATAGAAGAGAAACACGAACAACAACGTTATTGAACAAATTATCTGTAAAATGACCTGACACTCTGAGCTGAAACCTCAAAAAATAAAAGGGATCTAACCCTCTAAAACAGTTGGTTGTATCAGCAGTTACTTTTTTGGACTATTTTGTAGTTCGGGTGAAATATCAAGTGTTAATTCACCTTTAAAAAAATGAAACTGGAAAACAGTTCTGTAACTGTTAAGGCTACTGACATAATAAATCCTAAAAATAGTATTTGTAACTGAAAACAAAACAAAGCAAAAATTGCAGGAAACATTTGGATTTGAGATCTACTCCCCAGCTTCTCTAAGTTAGATAAGAAAAGCAGAAGCTGTTCGTATATAATAATGAAAGCTGGTGAATTCAAACTGCTCACATACACACCAGTAACAGTTGCTGGGGTTGATTCTGACGCATGGTGATCCCATGTGTGTCAGAGTAGAACTTGTATTCCTTAGGGTTTGTGATGGCTGATCCTTTGGGAAGCGAACTGCCAGACCTTTCTTCCAAGGCACCACTGGCTGTCTTTTGATTAGTGGCCATGGGTGTTAATCATTTGCACCACCCAGGGATTCCTTCAAATCCTTTACCTTATAATAGCAATCTTGATACCTAATTGTAAATGCCAAATAACATGTCTGCCTTTATCAAAAGTCAAAATTGGTAAATAGTAAAGCTACACAGCAACACCCCTCTGCCCCCTTAAGCTGGCAGCCAAGTCCCTTCCCAGTCCTCAGTCTTTCAGTCACATAGTCCCTTTGCCTCTGCTTCAGTGGACCAGGAAGCCTCCCTGTCACTCTGCCTCACGAATCAAGAGTCTCATGCCTTCTCCTCTGTTCTGTCTCATGGGTTCCTTGCCTCAGCCTCTAGTCTCAGCATGGCTCCTTGGCTCTGCCCCATAGTCTCTGTGTGACAGTCTCTGGTGCCTGGTTTCAGGGTCGCCACTTTAGACAGAGATCTCAGCTTTGCTTTTCTTCCAATGATCTCAGGAGGTGCCCCTGTGTCTGTGACTGCTTTGTACAGAGATATGGCTTTGATGGAGGTGTGTTTTTGTCTTTCATAGGCCATACCATGGAGGAAACAAAGGGCGTGACTTTGTTCAACCCTCTACTAAAGTTAGGACTTAGCCCCACCTTAAGCATGTCCTAAATTAGTATAGCAAAGAAAGCCCTCCAAAAGCAATGACAGCCATAGCATAGAGTCCAGAGTTACAATAAGGAATGGTGGCTGCTGTGGTTGGGTGAGGTGGAGTCAATTCCAAGCCCTAGCAATCCTATGTATAATAGAACAAAACACTGCGTGCTCCTGGGCCACCCTCACAAGTGTTGGGTGAGCCCATCGTTGCAACCACTGTGTCCAACTTTCTTGTCAAGATTTTTCCACTTTTTTGCTATCCTACTTTACCAAGCATGATGTCCCCTTCCAGGGTCTAGGCTCCCCTGACAACACTTTTGAAGTACTTGAGACTAAATCTCACCATCCTTTCTCCAAGGAACATTCTGGCTGTCCTTCTTCCAAGACAGATTTGTTTTTTCAAATGTTGTCAGTCTATGGTACTTCGGAGATTCTCCACCAGCACCATAATTCAAATGCATGCTTCTTCTTCGGTCTTCTTGACGCAGTGTCCAACTTTCACATGCATAGGAGATGATTGAAAATATCATTGCTTGAGTCAAATGTACTGTGTTAGTCTGGGTTGACTAGAGAAACAAATCATAGAGAGCTTGTAAGCCCACTTGCCATTAAAATTGATCTTTAAATGGGTTGAGGACATGCCTGCAAAGAAGGCTCTAAAAAGATAAGCCCCACCAAGTGTCTTGAGTGCTTACGAAACTCACTCGGAGGCAAAGAGACTTACCGAGGGGGATGTTGACAGATTTTTTTAAAAAGAGGAACTCTTTGTATTTTTGAATTTTTACCAGATTATGTAACTAACACATACATACCTTAGTTCACAAAGTGACCTCCTTGCTCTTCAACACTTTAAAGAGATCTGTGCGGCAGATGTATCCAATACAATGTGTTGTTTGATTGCTTTGTGTGTGTGTGTGGCTTTTTTGTGCTTTTATTTATTTACCTTTAGTTAAAATTTCATTGGCATATACTTCACATAGCATGCAATTTAATTGTTCAATTATATTAAGAAGATTTGTAAAATCATCACCACAATCAATTTCAGAACATCTTCTTTTTGTTCTGATTGTTGTTAGCTCCCCATTTTCCAACTTCACTCTCCTCTATCATGTCCCTGCTTCTTCTGCTCACATTGATTATGAATGGAAACAAGATGAAATCCTTGACAGCTTCATTTTCCTCTCCATTTACCATGATATTACTTGTCGATCCAATTGTGAAGATTTTGGCTTTTTTACGTGAGTTGTAATCTATACTGATGAAGGCTATAATCCTCGATCTTCATCAGCAAGTTCTTCAAGTTCTTGCTTTCAACAAGGAAGGTGGTGTCATCTGCATATCATAGGTTGTTAATAAGCCTTCCTCCCATCCCGATGCTGAGTTCTTCTTAATTTAGTCCAGGTTCTCTGATTATTTCCTCAGCATACAGATTGAATAAATGTGATTACAAGGATATTGGCAGCACCTGTCCTGATTTAAAGTACACAATTAGTGCTAGAAGGTCCATATTAATGGCTACGTCTCCAAGACCCTTCGTAGCTATATATTTATATGCCCCTACAGTCCTATGTATCTGATGGCATGTCTAGGTGGCACAAACGATTATGCATTCCACTACTAGCCAAAAGGTTGACAGTTTGAGCCCAACCACACCAAAAGGCAAACAAATGAACAAATTCACTGACATCGAGTCTTTGAGTGATAGTTACATCTTTATTGGAAAGTCTCATTTGCCAACTAAGCATTTTCCACCAACTGGGGGAAGTGAAACTTTCATAAGCTTCACAATCTTTTGTGTAGGTGCTGCCTTGGTGGGAGCCTTAATTGTAGCCACTGATGTCTTTTTAGATGCTTGCTTTGCCTTTTTAGCTTCCTTGGCAGCACTGATAGCCTGATGTCACTGGGTCTTTCTAACTTCAGGTTTCTGATTCCTCTTGGCTATTATAACAGCAAGAGATGCACCAGTGATGGCCCTCTGGAGTTTGACTGCGTGATGGGTTCTTTCCTTTTTAATTTCTTCCGATTGCCCCTTTTTGGTTTTCCTTCCATGGAGGACAGTCCAGTTTATCTACTGAGGGTTCCTCTTGGAAAGGAATATGATTCTCATTAAGAAATTGGAAAACCTTTCCATTGGTCCTGGAGCAGCACTTCCTGTGTCTGGGGTAAATCTTGTACTGGCTGAAACGCCACAGCTCCAAGGCTGCAGTAGCAGAGGAATGGGAAGATGGCTGTGGTAGTTAGAGAATCTGCCCGAGGGGCAGCTGGTGGTTTAAAACAGCTAAACTTGAGGTTAAAATTTAGCTCACTACACTCACTACCAGAGCTCCTAACAACCCAACCAGAGACAAGAGTCCTGAAAAAGGCAAAGGAAATGGTAGATAGCATGGCACCCTCTATGGTACATTGTGTGGCCTCGGGTAGAGCCAGGTGCCAGATTGCCAGAACTGTCCTTTGAGGAACCCAATTAGAAGCACCTCAAAAGACAGGCCTGGTAATGTTTCAGAAAGACCACAGCTCTTAAAGCCTGAAGAAGCAGCTTTGCTCTCCGTACACAGGGCTGACATGACGCCATGGCAGTTGGCAACACCGATGGCATCTCTCTGACAACAGCAAACATAAAACCGCTTATGCTTCCTAACACTGGGCCTTTTCAGAGCTGGCCCTTCCCTAGGTGTGGTAGATACATACTATCATGTCAACTTGATAAATAGAGTGAAGGGGTGGTGTTTAGTCTGTCCATCAGGTCAGAGCCTAATGATGCCTCCTCTCTCATGGAGATTCTGGAAACTTCCTTTCTATCTCCCTGGAGGAGGGCCATACCTCTCTGCTTCACCTTCCTGTTGACAAGCCACATGGAACCATGCTGATGGTAGCCAGAGCCTTGGAGATGAGCCCACCACCATTGGATCCACATGACTTTGTACCCACCAGCCCGTGATCTTCCTGCATTCTGCATCACTGCATGTGACTACATGAGTCTGAAGAGTGATTTTTGGACTAGTATCAGACTTAATGGCCTATTGGACTTATGGAGTTGATCTGGACTGGGCTGGGATGTTTTCTTCATATACCATTGCTCTTTGATATAAAGCTCTTTCTTATACTTACATGAGTTTCCCTGGATTTGTTTTTCTGGTCAACTCAGACTAGCTCACTAGGTCTATACACAGATGCACAGGGTGTGCGGTGCTCTCTACCAGTCCCCGTGCTTCCTCTGGGATTCTTCAATGCCCTAAAGTAATAAATTAATATACTGCTGACTCCCTGTTGTAATACCAAAGCAATCTTTTTCATTTTCATCTTCTAAAGCTTCCTTTGAGAGTATTTTCAGAAAAAAATCCTAACATCAATTCCTTGGGAATTGGGATGTGCAACTGTATTTGAAAAACATGAAGAATATTTCAAAATATAAAAATTTCAAGAGAGACCTTGTATGGAAACTGAAGAGGGATACTTTTTATGAGAATAGTTTTGATGCATCTTATGCATGTTTTATATAAAACTTTTTATTGCTGCCAAGAGCATCAAATAAGTTCTTCCAAAATTAAAAAAAAAAAACAAGATAAATTTTCCTTTAAAATGTACATGTTGGCAAAAGCCAGACATGTTTGCATCTCTCTTCATATGTCCTCTAAAACTAAAGGCAAAGAAACCTTAATTCATCTAAATTCACTTCACACTTAAGAAAGAAACATTAAAATCTCATTTTAAGGATATTAGATTAGATATTTTGAATCATTTTGTTAACCCCCTCAGGTATCATGAGAACGAGTCCATATCAGATGTTTCACTGTTTCTATTAGCTACTGTCGACTTGGATGCACGGTTGCTCCCAGCACAATGATGCACAAGGTGGCCTGATCCTTCACGGTCAGGTCAGCATAAGCAGTTTAGATCCTGCCATTGTCATATAGAGAGTAGCTCTCCAGGCGTGTCTTTCTAATCTTAGTCTGAAAGCTCCACTGAAACCTCTTCATCATAAAATCAACACAAGAGCCTCCCCTGGCAGATGGGTTGTGGCTACATATGAGGTACATTGAGTGGGAATAAACCTGCTTCTCCCCCAAAGAAGAGCATTCCATTAGTGAACTCTCCCAGTCCCCACCAAAGACATTTTAAAAAGAATAAAGTCCTGCTTTGCTCTTGGTTCTGCTTCTTACCAGAAAGAATGAAGCATGCTATTGGTGTAGTCAGACTGATTTACATACAAATTTCAGTACTGACTCCAAATCGCTATATGATGTTGGGTACATAGGCTTTTTAAACCTCTAATGCTTGGATAGCATGCTTAGTAAAGTAGAGGGGCAGAGAAAAAGAGGAAGGCCCTCAACAAGATAGATTGTCAGTGGCAAAAACAATGGGCTCTGTGATAGTTAAGATTTTCATGCCAACTAGGTGAATAGGGATGTGTGGGTGGGGTTTAATCAGATCACAGCTTGATTGGAGGGCAATGAGATAAATGGCTCTGCAAGGCCCACCCCCATCTCTCTTGCTCTCTGGTGATCTGACTGGCTGCTGCTTGAGCTAATTATCTGCCTCAACTCTTTGCTGCATGACCTGTGGGCTAAGCCAAGCCTTAGATAAGGTCTCTTGAGCTTGAGGCTGGTGGGTCCTGTTTCACTCAGCCCGAGTTCAAGATCCCCTTGGTGCCTGCTTCGCTATGCCCCTGTGCTACTGAGTGTTGCTGACCCACCCTGCTGTGCTGCCTGTGGGCAGACTGCCTGTCTTGCCTGAAGGAAGACTCCCCTGCTGGCTTCCTCAGCCTTTGACCAAAGCCCTTGTGAGCTGAAGGACTTTCAGTATATTAACTGTTCCATGAAAGTGAGTTGAACTGAGCCCTCTGTATTATTGTGTAGACTAATTAGCTGTTATATTCCTTCTTGCTGTATAAACCTATCCTTTTATATGTATATCATCATAAGTGTCCCAGTTTTGTTTCTCTAGAGAAACCAGCTAACACAGGCTCAAACATTAAAAAAAAATGTGAGAATGGCTCAGGACCAGGTGGTATTTCATTCTGTTGCACGTAGGATCATTATGAGTTGGAACCAACTCGAAACAAGCCTTTCCCTAAAGAGCCATGACTATCTGATGGGTTATGAATCGGGACGTTAGCCACGAGGTCAGCAATCCATAACCATCATCTGCTCCGGTGGCGAAAGGTGAGGTTTTCTACACCCATGAGATTGATCCTCTCTAAAACGCACCAAAGCAGTTCTTCTCCGTGGCCTGGTTCAGCATCAAGTTGAAGGTAGGGAGTCAGTAAACTTTTCATTACTCGGTTATCAAAATCAAAACCAAACTCACTGCCATGAAGTTGATTCTGACTCATAGCATCCCTACAAAACAGGGTAGAACTACCCCTCGGCGTTTCCCAGACTATAAATCTTTATGGGAGTAAAAAGCTTCTTTCTCCTCCAGAACCATTGGTGGTTTTGAACTGCTAACCTTGTAGTTAGCAAACCATAAAGGTTTTTGTGTAACCAGTAACATAATCCTCTTCTCTCTGGGCCGATGTGAACTTTGAATGAATTGTGCAATTCAGTATGAATATCCCTATCCCTCTGTGGCTTTAATTAGTTTACCAAGACATAAAGTCATTCGGCAATAGTTTAGGGATGATATAAAGAAATTTACCTAATCTTAGGAAGTTGAAGCACATGATAAATGGAGCCAAATGGGAGAGTCTGGCTGGGTTAAAAGATAATTTGTGGTTTCTGTGGTGCTAATTCTCCGGTGTATCAAATACAGTGACTCAAAACTCACAGCCATCGAGTCCACTCTGACTCAGCATGTTCCTATGGGCAGAGTAGAACCACGGGTTTCTGAAATGCTAAATCTTCATGGGATTAGAATGCTTCCTCTTTCTCCCTGGAAGGGGCTGGTGGCTTTCAACTGCTGACCTTGAAGTTAGGAGCCCAACTAGCTACCACTCTGTCTCGCAGGAAAGAAGTGTCTAATTCTTTTGGTGAGGGGGCTCTTCTCTTCAACCCCAGGCCTTCTGGCTGACAATGTGCCCTTGTAACATGTGCCCTTTTAGCTGTTAATGATGATCTGCCAGTTCACTTAGTTAAAGTCAACTCTCATTTTAAAATATATAGCATATCACTTCAGAGAACTCATTCACGAGTTTATCTTCCTCTATTGATTTCTGCCCCCCACCCACACCCTCCCAATATCCTTGTCATACCAAAGAGAAGTTTCTTATAAGCATAAGTCCAAATGGTTTCCACTTAAATTTTGACTGTCACCTTGGGTTTTTAAACATTGACACTTCCAAATCCTTATAAACAGTTTTTCTTTTATTTAATATATGTCTCAATGTTAAGACCTTACTTTGACAAGGTAAGCAATTCCATCAATCCTGCCTTTTGCTCAAAGCAAATTTCCAGTCTCCATTTCCCTGTTCATGAAACAATCAGAAGGGGAACTTCAGGTTTTTTCCTAATGGCCTTAGGAGATTCTCCTTAACTCCATGTTATCAGGCATTAGCAGTTCCAGCTATGTAAATCATTAGATTTTATTTTTAATGACAGGTAATTGGCCCCAGCCTCTCAAGGGTAGAAGGGTTGAAGATGAGCAAAAAGATCACAGGCCAAAATAAATAAATGGGGAAAAATAACCCCAGGAGACAAATTCTGTAAAACTATTGTCATTGGAAGATGGAAGTAGCTGAATAAATATCTAACTTGAACAACACCCACCTTATTATTTATAGAGGATAACCATCCAATATGATGTTGGATACAGGCAGATAGCAAAAGAGATGAGGTGGTCCAAGTAGTTTGTGATAAATGGCTAACTTAAAAGTCTGTAGTTGGAACCCAACCAGAATGATCTGCAGAAGAAACACCTGGCAAATTATTTCCACACAAATCACAGCCAAGAAAACACCATGGAACAGTTCTACTCTACAACAAGTGGGCCAACTCTAGAGTAGCTTACCACAACCACAAATAGACAATCATGATTTCTTGACTCTAGATCTATAATAAATGAATATTTGGGCAGAGAATTAATTGGTGTGTTTGAAAAGAAAATGACAGTGACTTACAGGTGAAATTACATGTAATGCAGATTTTTTAAGAAGGTATTTTAAAATAGATATAATGGTGATATTGATATGGCTTTCCTGCCAATACTTGGTTCATAGTACATTTCATGAGAAACAAGAAATTGTTTCCTGGAGAGAAAATAATCCCTGAAGTATATACCATATTTCTATGCAAATAATGCCTGCCTTTGATATTTTCCAGCTGCTCCCTGTCCCTGCAAGGTATTTTCATTAGGGCAGCTATGCCGATTTTTTGACGAGCACATTTGACCAACTAAGTATTATGCAATTAAAGAAGTCCTTCTATAAATGTTGATTGAAAGAATAAGATAATAACAAACTCACTGTGATCGTTAGGTTTTATGCCAACTTAGGTGGGCCAGGATTCTCCCAAGGCTGCTCTCTCCTAGTGGTCGACTCCATGGTGGGACCTTCTATGAAGCAGTCGTGAAGTTAATCTGATCACAGTCGATACAACTGAGGAAGATTTTATTGGGTTGTGGCCCAATCTTAGTCTAGATGGACAGTGTACAGAAGCTAGCTCACATCTGCTGGATTTGGATCTTGCATCTGGTCCGCCGACCTCCTGTTATATCGCCTGCCAGTCTCAGGGAACATTTAGCTGACAGCATATCTCAGATTCATTCTGCTAGCTTTCCACCAGTCTGTGGTCTTCCTGCTTCACTTCCAGCTTCCTGTTCATCAGTCCAGGTAGTGACAGGAGTCAAGACAGGCCTACAGGTTGCATCTGACCCATGGACTGGAATAAGACCGGACTTACCCACTTCTAAAACTGTGTGAGCCATTTTCTTAGAATACATCTCTTTCCATATAGATGCATATGCAAGAGTCACCGGTTTTACTTCTCTAGAGTGCCCAGCCTAACACATTCACTGATATGGAGTTGATTCTGGCTCATAGTGACCCTATATGATAGAGTAGAACTTCATCTATGGGTGTCCAAGGCTGTAAATCTTTTCAGCAACAGAAAGCCTCATCTTAATCCCATAGAGTGGCTCATGGTTCCAACCATTCACCAGGTGGTTAGCAGCTCAATTTGAAGAAAATGAAGGAGGTGGAAAAGAAGAAGCACATGGCAGACAGCATGGAGTGGCTATTTTCCTGGTATACTGGAAAGAAGAAAGCTGTACCTCGTCTCCTTGAAAGCTCACTAGAGGTCAGATCCCCAAAGCAAAGCTTGTGCGGTATATTTAATTAGAGGTCCCCAATCATAGAACTTCTCATACGCCAGAATGGTATGCAGGCAGCACACTAGTCCCCTGCACCTAAGACAATGGGGGATTCAAAGAGGCTGTAAGACTGCTGCACAAACAAGGATGTGTCTCAGCATGGTGCAGAAGGAGCAGGTATATTCCTGGTTGAAGGAGAGGACATGGATCTCTCTAAAAGGCATGAGAGATGACACAGTCACAAGCCTGCATGCATGGACAACTGGGGGCCAGGTGTGATGATCAAGTGGTTGCTAACATGAACAGAGGATAATGGGGATTAATAACTAAATGCAAGCCTAGTGAAAGAGAATAAAAACAAAAAGTAAATCGATTGCCATCATGTATATCCCCACACCTAACGGTTCTATGGGACAGAGTAGACATGCCCTATCAAGTTTTCTTACCTATAATCTTTTTTGTTAACTGTAATCTTATGGAAGCAGATTGATAGGTTTTTTAATTCCTCAAAGCCCCTGGCTGGGTTTGAATAGTCAATTGTTCAGCTAGCAGCAGAGTGATTAAGCATTGCAACACCAGGGCTCCTATAAAGCAACTAGCACTTATTGAACATTGAGTTAGTGCCAGTTGCTGTACCAGGCACTTTTCATACTATGGGACTCAAGAGGCTCTGCTACAATGACAGCCCTGGAATCTCTAAATCTAATTCCCTCAAGTAGGATGAAGGGAATTTGATAGAATTCTAATTCTAACAAATTAGCTATCTAAGTCACCCTCAGAGACACTAGAGGAGGGGATGATCCATCCCCAAATGGCATCACTTTGCAATGTGTTGTACAATTGTGACAGGTCTCTGAATGTGTCCTTCTCTACAGCTGGCAGATCTAGGATGGTTTGCTCAGATACAGCTTCAGACCAGAAGTGACCCAAACTCCTTCTACTGATTTCAATCTGGTATTACTCAGAATCATCGCATTAATTATTGTAAGATATAAGATGTGGGAAAACATTTTAAAAATGTAACAGTTGGAAATGATTGAAAGAGTTTAGAAACTAAAATAATGAGTAGGATAATATTCTTTAAACTTGCATGTAAACACACACACACACACCCAAGTGAAAACTGGGTTTTGTATCTCACCCAAGCATAATAGAAAATTTGCATTCCTGATGAGAAGAAATTAAGAGATTTATAGCTTAGTTGCATATTTTTTATACATCATAAGTTGCAAATGGGCAGAACCCAGGCAACATGTGGCTTACCACCACATGACCAAGAGGCATTTTGTTTTTAAAAATGTATATTATTTTTTTAATTTTTATTAATGAATACTCTAGTTTGTATGTCTAAAGATAAGGGTGGCCTTTTTGCAGTATCATAAAAGCTTGCCATACTTTTAAAATAAATAATTCTTTTAAGTCAAACCTTCAGTTCCATCTCAAAAACCTGATCATGGTTTTAAACTTCTGGATTTGAAGAGGATCTACAAATTGCAAATTGTTTGGTTTTTTTTCAATAATTTTATTGGGGGCTCATACAGCTCTTATCACAATCCATGCAACCATCCATTGTTTCAAGCACATTTGTACATTTGTTGCCATCATCATTTTCAAAACGCTTTCTTTGTACTTGAGCCCTTGGTATCAGCTTCTTATTTTTTCCCCTCCCTCCCTCCCTCATGAACCCTTGATAATTTATAATTATTATTTTTTCATGTCTTACACTGACCGATGTCTCCCCTCACCTATTTTTCTGCTGTCCATCCCCCTGGGAGGGGATATATAGGTAGATCATTTTGATTGGTTCCCCCTACCTCCCCACACCTTCCCCTCACCCTCCTGGTATGGCTACTCTCAATTTTGGTCCTGAGGGGTTTATCTGTCCTGGATTCCCTGTGTTTCCAGCTCTTATCTGTACCCATTTACATGCTCTGATCCTGCCAGGTTTGTTCATCTATCTTTTAAAACCTTTTGATACATAAATGCTCTCTCTTATTTTTTCCCTTACAATTGTGGGTTGGAGAAACTGGTGGGTTGGGCCTGTGGTTCCCTCCCCCATCTTCGGGTTTCGCTGATGGCATCCCTGTGATTTCCTTTAAGGAGTGCCTGTGTTCTCTGGATTCCTGTCAATGACGAGTTGGATGGAGAAGTTACATCGTTGATGTTCGGTTTCTGTCTTTCTTAGGAGACTGCTTCATAGGTAGTAGTACTATGTTCTTCCATCTTCTCTCTTTGTGATGTTAGCCTGCACTAGAAAAAAAATCCCCTGAAATCAAATCATCCCCTGGAAATTAGCAAAAGCTAAGTAACAACTACCCACTTCAGATGAAGTATATATTCTCCAGAGTCTAGCGTCCCCATAAACCCATTTCTACTCCCTCTTTTCTACTACTTTTATGTTTCTGGAGTGGGGTAAACCTCAGTTCCTGCTACATAGCGCTGAAAGAATTCATGCCACAGAAGCACGTTGTAATCCAAGTGAGTTTTTTATAAGGAATGAGAGGGAAAGTTCCCGGTTCTACAGTCTCAAAAAAGGGTGCACACTATTTCTGGAAAGCACGCCGTGGTGCGTGGCAGCTGCGCTGGGGCTCACAACTGGGCAAGAAAAACCACATGAGAAGAAAACCGAACAGGAGCGTGCAACCCCCAAGTGCAGACCTGGGGAATCCCCAGGGACCAAGTAGGTGCAGGCCCCACAGGCCTTCCACTTAAGAGCACACACCAAGCAAGATCAGGGTCAAAGAGAGCTGGCCTTCCTGCAGAGCGGGTATTTACCATCTCTGGCTGGCTTGGTTGAAGGTATTGGTTAACCCCATTGGCTGAGTTTAGGACCACCTGTGTGACGTCTTGGTCAGGAGGAAGCTAGGTTTTAGGTTTCACCTGAGCTAGGGGGGCTTAGTTTGTCATGCCCAGTTTGGATCTTTCCCATAAGCATCTAATGGTCCTGCCTGATCTCTTTCCAAATCCTCCATGTGAGCCCATGCAGGCATTGAGGAGACAGCCGACCCCCTTCCCTCTTTCCCTATTCTGGCTACCTAACACTTACGAGCTGTCTATAGAGGTGTTGTTTTTTGTTTTTTTTAATAACTCTTAATATATGATTTTCTGTTTAAGTAAACACATGATAGAGATTGAAAGTACTTTGTTTTGATTTAGTTTTAAAAAGAAAAGAAATTGCTGTAATCAACACGGGTGTGCATAAAAAAGCGCATTCTATCTCCCTTTTCATTCCGTCCCATAACTCAATGTGTACTTGTTTCAGTTTTAATATATTGGTTTTTTTCAATTGAGATGTTGCTGTTTCAATTTGTCATTGTGATTAAGTTGTTGTTTTTGTTTGTTTGTTCTGATTTGACTCTGTATATTTTCCTGTACATGAAATCCAGGATAGGTAAATCTATAGAGACAATAACTATATTAATCGTGTCCTAGGGGCCTGGCAGGGGAGTTTGGGGGAAGTGGGGAGCTAACATGAGTACAAGAAAGAAGGAAGGTCCTAAAATTGATTGTGATACAGATTACATAACTATTCTTTTAAAATATATATTATTTTTTAAAGTATTAGTTGGAATTCATATGTACCATAGTCTTTTTATCCATTCTTCTATTGATGGGCATTTGAATTGCTTATAACTTTGTGGTATTATGAACAGTGCTGCAGTGAACATGGAAGTGCATATGTTTATTCATGTTATGACTTTTATTTCTTTGATGTGTTTACCCAACAGAGGAACTTCTGGATCTTATGGAATTTCTGGCCTCACTTGTTTGAGGTGAGGTAATCAATTTCCACAATGGTTGTACATATCTACATATGTGCATCATGTCATTCCATATTTCAATCACATCTAGTAGACTTGTACAATTGCTGCCACAATCAGTTTCCAAACAGTCTACACAAGTACTCTTAATATGAATGGACTTTTGAAATGTATTATATATGAATTACATGTCAAGATAAGTACTAAAACCATTTTTTTAAAGTGAACAAAAAACAGCAGGTAAGATAGAATAAAGAAATAGGTTATTGGGAGAAATACATATGTAGAAGAGTATATATAAGAAATACTTATACATACTAATGACAGTAATAAATATGAAAGACAAATAAACCAAACATGCATATATAGTTAAAGGATTTGTGATTTGAACATAAACTCTTTTGGAATGACAACTGAAGGAGAATTAGCAATCTCGCAAATATTTCTCTAGCTAAGACTAAAGTATTTTACCCATGCTCTGTCTAAAATCATGATAGGTTTCATTTACTCTAGCCTGATAATATCAAGGTATCATTTTCTGAATACAGTTTTACTCTGCCAAGGCTTAAATTCTTTTACTCTAAGTTAATCGCTTCTCCATCTGCCTTACATTTACCCTTTCGTTATGAATCCCTTACAGTAGGATGCCTTTGGGTTTTCACAGTAAGTTGTCTGATCTTCAGAGTGTGGCTTCCTGGTATATAAACAAAGAGTTTTGAAAATCATAAACAACATGATCCAGAAAAGAAAGTAAAATCAACAAATATAGAAGTGAATCCTGGTTAGAAAGCTCACAGATACCCAAAAGGCATAAAGAAAAGAAAAATATACTCTAGTCTGGTTAACTTCACACATAAAATAGTAGAATCATTTTGAAATGGTAAAATCACCTTGCTCTTAAACTCCTGTAAAGTGAGCTTTGTTTTTAATCTCTGAGTCTCCTCCTAATACTGAGGCTATTCATCCGCACTAACAGATGTTAAAACAGTAGTTCTTCACTTGAAGGAACTCAATGTTTACATGCTCAGCATTTTGGGGGAAGACAAAAAATGAACCTAATGTGTTATTAACAGTAATATTCTATGTAGTGTCCTAGGAACAGAAAGCTCATTAAGAACATACTAAACAACTCCTCCAATGATCCCTGGTGAGCATTTTGGAGGAATTATTTGTACTGCAAAGTAACTGCAGTAGCTCTGTGTTCATTTGTCAGCAAAGAGTCACAAAACACCATACTCTGATATGAGCGCCACAGGGGGAAAAAAGATTAATACTACCTCTTCCATTTCAACTTTCTGGCTAGGCCCATCAGATATAGATTGATCCATTAAGTGAGAATTTATTAAGCATTTATATTGTGTTAAAAATATACATAAAGCATCTCACACAAAAAAAGTCTGGTAAAACAGATAGACTCAAGCAAAGAGTTATAATAAAATGCAATAAATGTCATTGCAAATGTAGATAAATTGTTATTAGAAAACAGAAGAACGAGCTGTTTTGCATGAGGAATCAAGGAAATATGTAGAAATAAAGGAAATTTTAATTAGGACTTAAAGAATAAATGACAGGAAGCTTGTTAGGCAAATAAACTGAGAAAAGCGCTCACACAAAGTCAAAAAGAACAAAAATAAAGCATATACCAATAAAACTCACTGCCTTCTGGTCAATTAGGACTCATAGTAACCCTCTTGGGCAGAGTAGAACTGCTTTGTAGGCTTTCTAAGCCTGCATAATTAGTGCAAACAATACTGACTCATTTGAGTATGCAGCTGAGTTTCACTAACAATACACATTAGTATGTGCTGTGTAATATTGGGTAAAAAATAAAATTTTTATATCAAATCAGATAGATGGTGTGGTAGTTACATAATCTGTTGTCAATTTGAGACTTAAGAGTGAATGAGTGGAGTTTAGCCTGTCAATCAGGTCAAAGCTTGGTGACCTCATTTGGAGGCGCTAAGGAGATAAATAGCTCTCTGGAAGCGGGACACATGCCCACTCCCAGAAACACATTCTTGACAAGCCACATGGAGACAGGCTGATGGCAGTCATAGCCTCAGAACTGAAGGAACCACGTGGAGACCTCTGCCAGTGCTGAGATACCTCTACAGCCACTGGATCCACAAGACTTTGCACCCACTGGCCTGTGATATTCCTGTATTTGGCATCACTGCATGTATTGTATGAGTCTGAAGAGGAATTTATATTGGGCATATGGGCTAATATCAGACTCATGGACTTGATCTGGATTGGGCTGTATTGTTTTCTCAATATTCAATTGCTCTTATATATAAAGCTCTTTATTATACACACGAGTGTCTATGAATTTGTTTCTCTAGTGAACTAACACAGTTTGGGTTATTATTGGCATGAATTAGGTGGCTCAGAATTGGCATCTCTAAAATTCCAATGATCTGTCATATTTATTATTTCAAAATCATAAGATGACTACTATTGCTGCTATAACCCTGTTACTATGCATACTCCTAAATATCGCTACTATACATTCAAGGCTGGAAGGATTATACCTTTTTTATCACAAAAATAAAAGTTTCCACAGAACTGACCAGCAGAGTTTGACTTATATCTTAACATCTTATTACCAAAAGCTGTATGAATGTTCCCTGCCTACTATCCCCATCTAGTTAATAAAATCTGTTCTGGATTCCCTGTGTTGTGAACCCTGTACCAGTATACATGTTCTGGTCTAGCCAGATTTGTAAGACCAAATTGGGGTCATGGTAGTGGGGGGTGGGTCGGAGGAAGCATTAAAGAACTAGAGGAAGGTTGTGTTTCTTTGGTCCTACACTGCACCCTAACTGGCTCTTCTCTTCCTTGTGGCCGTTCTAACAGGGGGTGTCCAACTGACTACTTTTGGGTTTTGGGTCTCCACTCTGCCAGAATCCAGAATAGATAAACCTCTCAGGACCAATAAGGGGAATAGCGATTTTGGGTAAGGAGGGTAAGGGAGGGGTGGGGGGGAGGAGTAAGAGGGAACCGATCACAATTATCTGTGTATGGCCCCCATCCTAGGGGGATGGACAGCATGAAAGTGGGTGAAATGAGACTGCACTCGGTGTAAGACATGAAAAAAAAAAAGAATTTATAAATTACCAAGGGTGCATGGGGAATGAAGAGTGGGGGAGGGAGGGAGAAAACTGAGGAGCTAATGCCAGGGGTATTACATATGTACAGATATGTTTGACAAAATGGATTATGGATGGATTGTGATAAGAGCTGTCAGAATCCACAATAAAATAAAATTTAAATTAATAAATTAAAAATGTCTGAAAATGAAGATATTTGTCTTTAGTATTTTCTTAGCAAGAGAAAATGCAAAAAAGGGTACTGTATAGGCACAAATTACTATATGTACCATGTCATCAAGATACACATAGAAAATAATGACACTTTAAAATTCTAAAGATAACCAAGTTATCAAGTGGATGGAGAAAAGGGTAAAATTAATTTCATATTAGAATTTAAGATGGCAATTACATGTAACAATACAGAGAACTTACATTTTTTTATTATAAATTATGTGAGGGTTTACTTCTCAGATCATCAGTTTTTTTAAAATTACATTGAACTATAATTAACATATCATACAATCCCATAGTTCAATCATATCAAGAAAGGTTATGAAATAATCACTACAAACACATTGGGAACCTTTTCTTCCATCTTATAGCCACTGATGTTGACTCCTCATTTTCCCAGCCCTCCTCTTCCCTGCCCATAGGCAATTATCAATCCATTTACTGCTTTCATAATTCTGCCCAGCCTAGTTTCCCTCTGCCGATAAACACATAAAACAGGGCAAACAACAATTAGGGACCCAGCAAAAATGACCGTATAAAATAGTAAATACCTCAACCTAGAAGGAACCAGAGAATATTTGAAATTTAGAAAAAATTCACAATGACTTTGGGAAGAAATCAAATTACAAGCTGTTACATTCCAGCCTAAACACATTCCAGCTGCTGAAATCTCCTTTGCAGTAATTTTTTGTTTTTATTTTCCGTCTGATATTAAAGCTGTTAATGTTTTTAGTTAATATGCATTGGTTATTCACTGGGGATTCAATCCACATAGGAAGGGACCCTCCTAATGGATTATGGGCTACCACTATCATCCACAGCTTTCCATAAACCACGTGTTTAGAATTGAGGCATAGTTCCCTCCTCCAAGTTTGGATCTTATTGTTTGCAATCCTTGGATCACACAGGCCGGTGTGTTTCTTCCATGTGGACTTAGCTGACTCCTTACTTAGATGACTACTTGTTTTGAGAAAAGCATTTAGAACCCCAGATGCTATTTTTCATGATAGCCAGGTACCATCCGATTTTTTCACCACATGTTGCTAGGGAGCCCATGTCTTTTGAGATCTCTTCATAAGGGCAAGTACCTGACAGAGCCATGCCGTAAGGCATTAGGGCTATGATCAAGTGAGCGCTCAAAAGCCATTCATATAACTATTGTTTCTATAAGACCCTGCTTGCATTTTGGAGATACCATTGCCATTTTATTGTATTACATCATAAATCTTCCCCCATGGGGCTAAAGCAAACTCTATTGATAGCCACATTATTTTAGTTAGTGGTAAAGCATGGCTGAGGAAAGGGTTTTATATGGATGCAGGACTTCTTGTCAGACTCCAATGCTTACACTGTTAACTTGTATAACTTCAAAATGTGGGTGACTGGACACTAGCTTCACGTGCTGTGAGAGTTGGAGGTATAGCAATATTTTCAGTAACACTCATTTAAGAGGGTAGAACCATGCCTCAGAGATGAACATATGTCAAATCAAGGCAGAGAGAACATGAAAACAGCAAATACATGGTGGTCCCAGGTAGCCATTCATTGGGCAATTTCAGAGCAAAAGGTCTGAAACCACTCAAAAGTCCAATGACCAGTCCTTGATTCTTGGGAACAAATCACCAGGTCACCAACTTTGTATCCAACAGTTTGAACCTTTAATCAAATCCCCTAATAGTTCACCCTCCCCCACCTTTGATTTCTCTCCTCCCTTTTGAAAGGAATACAAGGAGACGTCTGAGGTCTAGTTCATGTTCTATTTCTTTACAAATGAACAGGCATGTGGGTAGTTGCACTTTGTATAACCAAATCAATAAAGATTTGGTATAACTTTGCATAACCAAATCAATAAAGTCACATAAAGAACTCTCAGGAGAAAGGAAAAGCAAAAGGAGGAAAATGAAGTTCCGAGAGCAGTCCTGAACAAAAACAATCGGGGAAATGTGACTCCACCTGGATAAACTTAAATAAATACATCTTGACTGTGATGATAATGATGGTGAGAACCACTGATTTGTTATAAGTTTTAAAAAAGCAAGGAAATGGAAAAGAACCAAATGATTTCAAGATTTACTCCAAAAGTTGCTCTTAAATTAAAAGGAGCTAACAAAAATGGAAGAGATAATGGAGTACGAGAACTGAATAGATGTAACAGAAGACTAAATATTATAATGAAATGTGCACAGAGCTGGAATTAGAAAGCCTGGAAGGAAGAACATACTTGGCATTATTCAAGCTGAAAGAACAGGAAAACTCAAGCCCTGAGTAGAAACATTGAAAGATTCGATGGACAGATTATTGAACAACACCAAAAACAAACAAACAAACTTCACTGCCATCAGTCAATCCCAATTCATGGTGACCATATAGCATAGGGTAGAACTGCCCCTGTGGGTTTCTGACACCGGAGCGCCTTACAGGAGTAGAAAGTTTTATCTTTCTCCCACAGAACCACCAGTGGTTTGGAACTGTGGACCTTGTGGTTAGCATCCCAATGCATAACCATTATGCCACCAGGGCTCCTCTTGAACAATCCAGGAAATATCAAAGGAGGTGAAAGGAATACACAGAATTATTGTACTAAAATGATTTGGTTGATGTTCAACTATTCAAGAGGTGGCATATGATGAAGAATTTGTGGTAGTGACAATGAGTCCAAGCTTCACTGAAGGCATTAGCAAAAAAGCAAGGCATAGGAATCAACAAAATACCAATAGACATGTTGCAACAAATGAATGTGGCGCTGGAGGTGCTCAGGTATCTATGCCAAGAAATTTGAAAAACAACTACCTGGATAATTAATTGGAAGAGATCCATACCTGTGCACATTCTAAAGAAATGTGATCCAACCAAATATGGAAATTATCAAAGGAATCATTAATATATACCAGCAAGTAAAATTTTGCCGAATATAATTCAGAAATCAACAAGGAATTATACCCAAAATTCAAGCTTGATTCAGAAGAATGTGTGGAACAAAGGATAACATTGCTTATGTCAGATGGATCTCAGCTGAAGGCAGGAAGTAATGAGAAATACTTAACCCTATCTTTTAGGCCAGTTTGACTAGAGACACAAACTCAGTGGCACTCATAAATGTATAAGAAAGAGTTTTACATCGAGAAGTTTTATGTATCAGGAAAACATCCCAGCGCAGTCTAGATCAAATCCATAAGACCAATAGTATCCCCTAAGTTGGATACTTGTTCACTAATCCCTCTTCAGACTCACACAGCCACGTGCAATGATGCAGAATGCAGCAAGATCACAGGCGGTTGGATGAAATGTCTTCTAGATCAAATGGCGATGGAAGCATCACAGGACTCACAAAGGCCTCAAGGTGGCTCATCAAGAGAAAGGTGAAGGCAGAGAGATGGGGGAGGTTCCCAGGACCCTCTTATGAGGAGGTCATGCCCACAAGGAGGCAACCTGATTGACAGGCTAGACTCAACCCCTAAACTTCAAGTTGACATGAAATTATGTAACTAACACACACTGTTTTATTGACAATGCCAAGGGACTTGACAGTGTGGATCTTAATAAATTATGGATAACTTTGTGAAGAATGGGAATTCAAGAGCACTTAATTCTGCTCATTGTACACAGACCAAGAGGCTGTGATTTGAATAGAAAAGGGGTAATTGGATAGTTTAAAATCAGGAAAACTCTGAGTCAGGTTTATATCCTCTCATCCTACATCAGTTCAATTTGTTTGCTGAGCAAATATTCTGAGAACCTGGACTATATGAGGAGGAACACACACTGGAGGAAAATTCATGAACAAATTTCAAAATGCAGATGATACAAACTTATTTGCTAAAAGTGAAGACTTGGATCACTTTTCTAAAATGATTAAAGTCTATAGTATGGATTACACATGTGTTAATCTGGGTACTTTAGAAAAACAAATCCACAGCAACTCATGTATAAGAGTTTTATATAAAGGCTAAGTGCGCATCAAGAAAACATCCCAACCCAGTGCTGCCCAAGCCCCCAAGTCCAACATTAACTCATTGACCCATATGTTCAACACCAATCCACAAAGTCCTCCTCCATCTCACAAAACAGACACAATGATGCCGACTGCAGGAGGAAAGCCGAATCAGTGAATGTGTAAGCAACTCAGCAATGGCAGGGGTCTCTACACGGCTGCTCCAACACCCAGGGCTGCATTGGGGTAGGTCCATGTGGCTTCTCGTTGGGGATGTCCTGCAGGAAGTTAGTCTTGCCAGCTAAAGCAGAAACTTGCTAAGGCAGCTGCACCCTGGTCCGACCATTACAAAGCAAGAGACCCGAGAACTAGAAAGGCTAGGCTCACCAAGTCATTTTTTCCTCCGCCCTTCATGTGTTTATCAGCCAGGTTGGCACAATAAGCTAACTCAACACACTTCAACATAAAACAAAGGTCCTCACAAGTGGACCAGTAGAGGCAGGGAGGCCAGATGAAAGAGACAAAGATGTTTGGTAGTGATATTTCAACATAAGAAGGGGTACCCGCCCCCATACACACACACACAAAAAAGAGAAAGCTCCACTGGGCAGAGCTTTCATAGTACCATTTTCCCCGCTAGACAAGCATTCAGCAACTTGCTCTGAGTTAATGCTCCCAGTGGCTTCACCTGAGAAGGTTCTCTCTGGTCACAGTGAATTTTTTCCTAAAAGCAGTTTTGCTCAAACCTCGTTCTTTGTGATAGCCAATTTAAAAGAATAGCGTGCAGCTCTGAAATTTTGTTGCCTGCTTGGGAAAATTGCCACAGAAAATGTTGTGATGTTGAACACAGCTAACAAGGACAGTGCTATGGGAAAAACTCAAGTGTACAAGTGGTTTAGCTTTTTCAAAAGAGGTGAAATGTTGATTGATAACAAACCTTGTTCTGGACGTCTATCAACTTCCCAAACATTTGAAATTTTTCACTTCTAGTGCATTTGGAATTCGTTCCACCAGGTCAGACTGTTAATCAAACTTTCTATTTAGAGGTTCTGAAAAGATTGCGTAACAGTGTGCAGCAAAAAAAAAGGCCTGATTTGTGGCAGAAGGGAACTGGTTTTGCCACCACGACAATGCCCTGCTCACACAGCCATCTCAGTGTGCCAGTTTGGGGCAAACATCAGCATGCTTCTCTTGCCCCACCCACCTTACTCAATTAAATTCACTCTGTGTGACTTCTTTTTGTTTCCAAGAATGAAGAGGGACATGAAAGGACCCGCTTTGATGACTTAGAAGAGGTGAAGAAAAAAAACAGGGGAGGTGCTGTCAGCTATCAAAACAGATGGGTTTGAAAAATATTTCTAAGAATGGAATCACATATTTGACAAATGTATTAAATGTAATGGAGAATCCTTTGAAGGTATTAAAGTTGTTTTGTGAAAAAAAATTAAATGCAAAGCTTTGAAAAAAATCCATTGGGGGGGGTAACCCCTCATATCTACATGCACTATAAGTGTATCTATATATATTTTTAAGCCATTTTATTGGGGCCTCATACAACTCATCACAATCCATACATACATCAATTGTATAAAACACATTTGTACATTTGTTACGCTCATTATTCTTTTTTTAAATTATTTTATTGGGGGCTCATACAATTCTTAACACAGTCCATATATACATCCATTGATTCAAGCACATATGTACACCTGTTGCCCTCATCAATCTCACAACATTTGCCCTCCACTTTAGCCCTCAATATCGTTTTCTCATTTTCCCCCTCCCTCCCCCCTCCCCCTCTCTCCTGAACCCTTCATAATTCATAAATTATTATAGTTTTGTCATAAGTTACACTGTCTGACTTCTCTCTCCTCCCCCTTCTCTGCTGTCCATTCCCCAGGGAGGAGTCTATACTTAGATTCTTGTAATTGGTTCCCCCTTCCACCCTGCATTCCCTTCACCCTCCAGGTCTCACCCGTCTCACCACTGGTCCTGAAGAAGTCATCTATCCTGGATTCCCTGTATTTCAAGTTGCCATCTGTACCAATGTGCATCCTCTAGTCTAGCCAGATTTGCAAGGCAGAATTGGGATCATGATATTGGTGGGGAGGAAGCATTAAAGAACTAGAGGAAAGTTATATGTTTCATCGTTGCTACCCTGCACCCTGATTAGCTCATCTCCTCCCCAAAACCCCTCAACAGGGGGGTGCTCTGTTGCCAACCGATGGACTCTGAGTCTCCACTCTGCACTCACCCACCTTTACAATGACATGATTTCTTGTTCCTTGATGCCTGACACCCGATCCCTTCGACAGCTCTTGGTCACACATACTGGTGTACTTCTTCCATGTGGGCTTTGTTGCTTCTGAGCTAGTTGACTGCTTGTTTATCTTCCAGCCTTTAAGACCCCAGATGCTTTACCTTTTGATAGCCAGGCACCATCAGCTTTCTTCACAACGGGACCAATGTTTCCGGGGGAACATGGGAGAGGGGGAGACAGGGGTAAGGAAGTGGTGCTGAGCAACCCAGGGACAGGGGAACAACAAGTGATCCAAAAACAGTGGCAAGGAGGGTGTGAGAGGCCTGGTAGGGATCCAGCAAGGGCATTGTAACTGAGAGAAATCACTGAAACCCAAATGAAGGCTGAGCATGATAGTGGGACAAGAGGAAAGTAAAGGGAAATAGAGGAAAGAACTAGGGGACAAAGGGTATGAATAGAGGTTTTAAGACTGAAATGTACGTATGTAAATATATTTATATAAGAGTGTGGGGAAACATCTACGTGCATATATTTATAGGTTTAGTATTAAGGCAGATGGACACTGGGCCTTCACTCAAGTACTTACTCATTGCAAGAACACATAGTTCTTTTAAATTGGCATTCCAGGATGCACACCTTTCCGAATCGACTGCTGAAGAAAAATGTGAACATAAGCAAAGGTGGTCAAGAAAGCTAATGGTGCCTGGCTACCATAAGATATAGCATCCAGGGTCTTAAAGGCTTGAAGACATACAAGCGGCCATCTAGCTGAGAAGCACCAAAGCCCATATGGAAGAAGCACACCAGCCTGACTGACCACAAGGTGTAGAAGGGACCAGTTATCAGACATCAAAGAACTAAAAATCAGATCAGTGGGTGCCCACCTTCCTGATACAATCACTGAAAACAAAGGTGTGCATAAGCAAAGGTGGTGACATGTATCTATATTTTTAACAGAGCAAGCAGGATAAGTGTATGTAAAATATTTAGCCATAGTTAAATACCGAGAAGAAAAGAGTCACTGGATCTAGGCTTGAGACCGTAGTTGCAAGGGGTATCAAGATCAATGGCGTAACATCATTCACAGAGAATATTCCACATTCTACTTCTCTGAGTAGCAACTAGGGTTTTAAAAGCTTGTGAGTGGCCATCTTAAATCTCTCCCCATACAAAGTAGAATGAAAATTTAAAAGATGAATGGAAATAATTATTTCAAAGGACTAATAAAATACAGAAACCTCAGTCTCTACCACTCTGACACCAGAATTAGATGGTGCCTGGAAACCTCTGCTGACTGTTCTGACCAAGATCACAACAGAGGATCCTAGATGGAGCAGAAGAAAGAAATGGAACAAACTCAGAATGATAAAAAGACCAGGCTTACTCGTCTGACAGAGACCGGTGGAGCTTTCAAGACTATGGTCCTCAGTTACTCTTTTGCTATAGAAATGAATTAAATCCCCATGGCTCAAATTTCAGATTATGGAGAGGTATAGTGGTGAACAATAACAGTAGGAAGGTATGCACTTCCCTGCATCATCACTTATTTGTAAACTAAAGGGCAGCATTTGCCAAAGGACAAAGTCCAGAAGACAGAAGGGGTGGGAAAGAAGGAAGAATGGAAACAGGCAACTTGGAGAAGTGGGATAAGTGACGACACAAAGGCATATGAATTATCAGATGGAGAACTGATTTGCTCTGGAAGCCTTGACCCAACACACAATGAAAAGTTAAATAAATAAGACTGTAACACAAATCAAAATAAATAAGCAATATCATGATAAATAGAAAGGATTGAAGTTGGTCAAAGATTTCACTTTATTTGGATCCACAATTAATGCTCATGGAAGCAGCAAGAAAGTAATTAAACAGTGTATTGTATTGGACAAATACGCTGCAAACTTGACCCAAGCAAGTATTTTCAATTGCCTCATATGCCTGTGGAACCTGGACAATACAAAAGGAGAACTGAAAAAGAACTGAATTATGGTTTGAGCAAAGAATGTTACATATACTATGGAATGACAAAAGAATGGCAAATATCTCTTAGGAGATGCCCAACTATAACGCTCCCTAGATGCAAGGATGGTGACATTTCATTTCACGTGCTTTGGAATCTTTTCAGAAGAATCAGTTCCTGGAGGAGGACATAATAATTGGTAAAGAAGAGAGTCAGCAGAAAAAAGGGGGTGAGGTGGGGAGCTAACAACAATGGGAACAAGAACGAAGAAGAAACTGTTCTAAAACTGATTGTGGCAATGATTGTACTGATTGAACTACTGAATTATAGGACACATGGATTATATGCCAATAAAACTGTTGGAAAAAAAGAAGACAACCCTCAATGAGATGGATTGATACAGTGCTCAAGTATAGAAAGGTGAGATGGTGCAGGATCCGGCGGTGTGTTGTCTGATACATGAGGCCTCAATGGAACCTAATAACAACAGGAGATCACATAGGACGTTGCTCTCTGATTCGAACCTAACAACTCAGCTCAATGACCAGTATATATATTGAAAGGTTAAAGGCAAGTTCTAGAAAAATGGAAGCAAAATACAGGCATCTTATTGTACTATGATTTATTGTGTTTCACAGATACTGTGTTTCTCTAAAAAAATGAAGGTCTGTGACAGCCCTGTGTCTAACAAGTTGATCAGAGGAATTTCTACAACAGCATGTGTTCATTTTGTGTTCCTGTGTCACATCTTGGTAAATCCTTCAATATTTCAAACTTTCCCATATGCTTTTGCACATTTAATAGATTAAGCAAACAAAAAAACCCACTACTGTCAAGTTGATTCAACTCATAATGACCCTCTAGGACAGAACAGAGCTGCTCCACAGAATTTTTGATGCGCAGTCTTTAAAGAAGCAGACCTCTTCACCTTTTCCCTCAGAGTCTAGTGGGTACAAATGGCTGGCCTTTCCTTTATCAGCCCAACAATTAACTCGTGTATGCCTGTATGCCACAAGGGCCCCTTCATTGACTATTATTAGTTGAGAAGGACATCATGCTTGGTAAAGTAGAGGGACAGTGACAAAGAGGAAGGCCCTCTTGTTAGATTGACTCAGTGGCCACCCCGATGGCCTGAAACATAAGGACAATTGTGAGGCTGGCACAGAGCTGGCAGTGCTTCATTCTGTTAGGCACCGGGTGGTTACAAGTCAGAATACACTCAGTGGCACCTATCAACAACAACAAGTACTTATAGTTGGAAACTTAACTTTTATATGCATGGGAAACGACAAAGGTCATGTAAGTCACCTTAGTGCAAATCCGTTATATTGAGGTGGTCTGGAACCAAACTCACAATACCTCCAAGGTGTGCCTGTATATAAATTCAAATCAATAAGGAAAAAGTCTATATGAATCATGGACAGAAAATTACGTGCAGCACACTGTGGTGTCATGAATATACCGAGGAAATAAAAACTGAAAGAACAGATTGTATACTAGGGTAAGCAATTTTAGATGTTTTAATGGTCCACTCTAAAATGTCACTGGCTTATACAAATTAAAGTTTAATTATAGTCACATAAAATTCCAAAATAGGCATTCCTAGTCAGGCAGCAACTCAAAGATTCGGGCTGCTTCAGTCTTTTGCTGTGCCATCATCTCTCAGGGACAGAGCACTGACGGGAAAGGTCCTGGTTATCTGATGCTGCAAAATAAGTGAGCCCTGCACTTAGACTTAAGGCAACAGTTTCTGTACATCTGTAATCTCTAGGTTTAGCTGGATGCTTTGCTTCATGGTCATTTGCATGACTGCAATCAAAGTATCAGTTGGCAAGCCTCCAACTGAAGAATTTCTTGGGGAGATTCCACTTCCAAGCTTATTCCTGGGGTCATTGACAAAGTCATTAAACTGAGGGGCTCAGTCCCCCAGTGGTTGTTGGCTGGTGCCATCCTCAGTCCCTTGCCATGTGATCTCTCCATGACACTTTTACTCTACTGGAAGCATGCTTGCCTTTTCTGCCAGAAGAACTCATTGTCTTCCAAGGCTCTGCACCATATTATCATTATCCCCCATAAGCTCAACATATTATGATCATATATATGATAACATAATCATATTATCATCATAATTGCAGACCAAATAATATACTCCAACCAGTTTATTGGAATTAATTAAAGGGTATAATAAATCAGCAAATCATTTTAGAAGTGCTAAAAAGGAATGGGTTCGAGTTTTCCAGAGAACTGATCCACCAAGATCAATGCTGCCTCTATCTCAGGTCAGGACACTGCAGAACAAGCAGTTACACCACATTTCCTAGACCCCACTGGTGCAGAATCAGCAGAACCACACCAGGCAAGGGCCTACTGTCTCATCCAGCTGCTGCAGCAAAAGCTACAAGTGAAAAATCACTGCCATGGAGTAGATGCTGACTCATAGTGACCCTGTAGGATAGGGACGAGCTGCCCTTGAGAGTTTCAAAGACTGTCACTCTTGGTGGGAGTGAACACCCCATCTTTCTCCCACAGAGCAGCCTGACCACAACTAGTACTCGCGCCACCAGGAATCCCTGCTTCGGTAGCTACAGGTTGCAAAATTGTTTCTCTCTATCATAATGGATAGCTTACCTCTTTTCTTCTACTCCGTATTTCTCAGATATGAGTCTTATTCTTGAGATAATGAATGAGATTATCAGGGATGAAATCACTTCTAAGACTTTGCCTTTTTTTCCTCCTCTTCACTTTCTAATCCCTCAAATCCATGAAGCATATCAGAAAGCACTGGAAATACGTATCTGGCGAGATTATCCTTACTGTCCACAGCATTTCATATCCACCCAGTCACTTCTCAAAGCTCTGAGTCCCGCTACATGGGGAAGAAGTTTCATGCCCTCGATTCGTGTTTCCATTGTAAAACCAAGTTCTCCAGAAGTACTGTGTGGATCGAGACCTATGAAGGAGACCGAAAGGACAGGTGGTGACTCTTTCTAAAATTTTGAGTGGGATGCTTGTTCTTCAATGGACATGCTTCGGACTCAATAATTCATCGGGGGTGTGGGGCCCACTGGTACATGTCTCCTTTCTTCGTCATGTTTATCTAACAGGAGGAAGCATACCAGGAGATGGAATGGACTCTCCTCTTGGTCCTATTTGGGGAGAACTCAGCTCTTTGATCAGGTTCTCTTGTTCTTAGTCTTTTCTCCCACTCCAGGAAGCAGAAGAGAGGGTAGAAACAATTGAGTCATGATAATGTAAAATTTTCTCCCTGATGCTAAGTTTGCCTGTAATTAAAAATATGTAAAATGCTGTTGAACCAATAAAAAGTAAAAGCCTATTTCTGATAGAGTGCTCTTGGGTGGAATTAGTTGATGAGCAGGAAGCTACGGCTTCTGATGAAGTTGTTTGGTGAGAAGGAAAGTATTGTTTCTGATGATACGAAGAAAGGGAAGAAGCCCTGATAATGACAGAGTCAAAGTTTGCATCTGTAGGTGGTACAAATAGTTCCTTGTGCAACACAGGCCAAAAGGATGAAAGTTTGAGCCCACAGAGAGGTGCCTTGGGAGACCTGCCTGGCAATCTGCTTCCAACCGGACATAGGCTTGAAGAGCCCACAGCGCGGGAATGCTACTGACACAAGGCATTAGGAGCTCTGTTTATCTGAGGGGCTTCCGAAAGTTTGTGGAAATATCCCATGATTTTGTAATTTGATTTTTCCATGGAGTTTTAAAAGTTATCTGTGAGATTCTTGGACCAAGTTGGGCTTCTTGCTTCCCCTTGACTAAGTATCCCAAAGAAGAGCCCAATGGTGCTGGCTCACAGGGAGCTACCATCTGTATCTCTATAATCACTGCACTCAACCTAATGGAGAAACTTTGACATTGAGTATAGAGGCCAAGCTTTAGAGATGATGAGGGCATTCTTTCTTTGGACTTCACACTGCCAGTAAAAAGCCCTTGGCTACAAACATCTGATATTGTCAATTTAGGTAGTCTTTGGGGTGATGCTAAATTGACATTGGGTTTAAGGTAGTCTTTGGGGTGATGCTAAATTGACATTGGGTTTAAGGAAGTAGCGAGTCTCAAGAAGGTTCCACTGCTGTGTCTGAGTTCAAACCCATACCTCCCCAGCAAATGACAACATTCTCGCCCTGTCCCATTCTCTTCTTACGAATTCTGCCCGTTTCTCTGTATGTTCAATAAGGAGGACTATCTACAGCTTCTTTTCAATTGAACCCATCATCTTCAATTATTTGTACAGATTTTTAAATTCAGTTGTGTCTCTGATTTCTATTGTCTAATCAGTTCTTACTATCATTTGTCTTGGAGTTTGCCTGGATTGTGTTTTTATTCCATGCATGAATTTTAAGTGAACTTTAACTAATAGCTTCAATTTTTCTGTCATGGATGAAAATCCTTCTGGGTTTTTCTTCATTTGTTTGTTTTTCCCCACAATGGGCTAAGGAATAAGCTTCATTAGAAGCGAAAGCTCCAAAGGCCAGACTCAAGGTAGAGAGATACAGGATCTCCTGGTCTCCCTCTGATTCGTGAAACGCACTGGCCAGAACCATAGCTACTGGGGGAGAGAGCCTAGGTTTGCTCCCGTGCAGCAACATCTCTTACCATGGGTCCCGGTTGTTAGAGGAGTCGTTTAAGAAAGGAGCTTTATAAATGTGGAAACAAACAAGTTACTTGTCATCAAGCAAGCTAGTTACAGGAGCGGCCTGGGAACGCCAACTGCCCTGCTCCTCAGAAGCTTAAATCCCGCAACCATGAGTCCTCTTCTGGGAGCAGGGGGAGGGGGGCAAACGTCTGTCCTAAGGAAGCTGAGCTATTGAGAGCTGAACCCTACCTCTCAGAAAAGGAGCAGCCCAGTTTCTAATTATCCCATTGTCCAGGAAACACTTTCACTTAATTCTGCTTATTGTCTCAACTTTCCTACCTCGCTCCTCCCACATGACAAAAATAAAAGTAAGAAATATCTTTTGTGTTTGTCGAAGGAGAAGGAGACTAACTTATTCTAAAAGCAAAACTTATTCTAAAAGCAAGTAGGGGGTTGAAGTGTTTGCTTGCTTGATTGAGAAAAGGCAGAAAGACAGTATTGTGTGATAGTTTTCCAAAACAAATCATCATGGATGCATTCAATAAGCATTAATTTAGCACTGTAGCCACAGAGTGACGATCATCGTTAGAGCGGTGATTTCAGCAGTGACAGTGGATAAATTGGCATGAGGAGACAAACTTCTAACAGCCAAATTAGAATTGCCAGTGAGTCGTTGGCAAAATCTTTCCGTTCTTCTGATAGAAGCCTATAAAAAGGGTTCAGCTCTTCTGGTGTTTGAAATATTTTCACTAATGAGCAACTTTTATTATGGGAGTCCTCAGTATGTCTCCACAGAGATGAGACAAGAAGAGAAAAGTGAAGAAGCACACTTATAAAAAGACTAATCCTGATTATGAACTAAACAATAATTAACCCCTTTAAAAGAATTGTAAAAAGAAAATATTCAAAGTTTGCACTTCGGCATAGAAAAAATAAAATAAAACAAAAATATTATTGCAGGATTTTTCCACATTAATATAGTTTTATCCCCACAATGACCTCTCTCATTGCCTCCTATTGATGTAATCCCATGCAAACAAGGACAGTTCTGATGTCCTTCCTACATGTCATTAGACGAAGCCAATCAATCCAGTTGCATAAATATTCTATTTTGAGCCTTCCAAAATTTGGTCCTTTTCTCATAGGTCCAAATAGAGGATAAGACTATTGTAATATTTTCTCAAATAATTCCACAATTTTACAGAAATCATGTAAGTAAGATTTTTTATGCATGTTTTGGCTATGCACTGGAATGCTAACCACAGGGTCAGCAGTTCCAAACCACCTGGCTCTTCAAAGAAAGGCGAAGTTTTCTATTCCTGTAAGGAGCTGTAGTCTCAGAGACCCTCGGGGCAGCCGTCACTTGAGAGTCAGTTGGTATCGACCGGTGACAGTCAGTTTGGTTTAGCTTTTGTTTTTATGGCTTACCCTCCCCCCCAAAAGTTGCACACTAAATTGGTGATTGGTGGACTGTACAGCTTGATAATCTGTCCTTTGTGAATCATTCAAAGTTTTATAGATTTAAGAAAAGCCAGAAAAAGCTCCATATTCATCCCGATTACCCCCGTGTGTAAATGACATCCTGGGAGTGAACTAAGTATGTGGAGCAGAGCATAAACGCCTTATAACCGTGGGGTATCATTGAGGAAATTACTGCGCCAGCATAGTATACGGCACTATAGGGGCCCCAAAGTATTAGAATATCTCCCCACTTACAAAACTAATTCCCTAATAGTGATTTTTACAGAGATTATGTAATTCACATTTGAAAATGTTCTACTATAAGTGCTTGCTACATTTGGGGGCTTTTGTAGTGGTTATTTATTGATTGATATGAAGGGTCAAGTGCTTAGTCTCTATTCCCAAAGCAGATATAAACATTAATTCTTCCTCATATTGATAGATGCTGTTAATACACAAAAGGTGGGAGCACTTTCTTGATCAAAAAGTTTGGTAAACACATAGTTTCCAGAAGTTAAGCAGGTCTTATTTTGCGGGTTTGTTTTTATTGTGTGTGTGTGTGTGTGTGTGTGTGTGTATATATAGATATAGATATATAGATAATGATATATATGTAAATATAATGTTTTTACTTGTGCACTGTGGTGATGTCAATTCTATTAATCATGCTGTGTAAACATCACTAATAATTGTTGCCAAATTTTCATTACTATAAACAGAAACTCACTGCTTCCTTAGCAATGCCTCCTTCCTCCCTTGTCCCCCCCTCCCACCCCACCCCTAGTAACCACTATTGACCTTTGGTCTCTCTATATTTCCCTCTTCTAGGCGATTCATATTAGTGACATATACAATATTTGTCCTTTTGCAATTGATTTCATGTTTTCAAGATTCAGCCATATACTATTAAAAGAACAAATGCATACTCTTTAATAGAGTCTAATGAATCATGATCTTACATAGATTATATTAACACTTCAAATATGAATTAGGCAAGATAATCTTTTAAAGGTAATCTTATTTTTAAATCTCATTCATGTCTTGTGGAATGGAAGGGGGCTGGTTGTCAGGGGCTGTTGAGTAGGTTCTAACTCAGAAGGACGCTACAACAGTAGTGATTCACAACAGAAGGACACACCCCCTGGGCCTGCACCGTCCACACAATTATTCTGATGTTGAGCTTGTTGCTGAAGCCACTGTGTCAACCCAATTTGTCGGGGGCCCTCCTCTTTTTCTCAGCCCCTCCAATTCACCAAGCATGATTTCTTTCTCCAGGAACTGCTCTCTCCTCGTAACATGTCCAAAGCACTTGACGGTAGATATATTAATTTGAGTAAAGAAGAAAGAAAATATGTGCATGTGTGTGTGTGTGTGTGCACCAGTTGTAGAATACTAGTTCCTAGAAAACAGTATGTCAAAATAACTAGTCCCATCTATAAGGATACATAAAAAAGTATTGCGATAAAATTGTAGAAATTTTTATTAAACAAATATATCAAAGTCTTTCTCAACATGTCTTCTCTCTAGGTCTGCTTCAGATATCTCTGACGGCACTATTCCCATCCCTCCAATCCCTTCCTGAATAATTCTATAGTCTTTGTTTTGTTTTTCAGTTTGGGGAACAAAAGGAAGTCTGAAGGGTGAGGGCAGGACCGCAGTGTGGACGGGGTAAGGCTTCCCAGTGAACTTGTCCTAGAACAATCCATGTTACCCTGGAGGAATTCACAGGTGTGCTGTGATGTTAACAACAAAAATAATCCTCAGTGCAAATTTCCTGGCCTTTGTCTCACCAATGCAGTTTTCAATTTTCTTTAGAATCCCTCACAAGAGGCCCCCATGATCATTCTGTGTCCTTTCAAGAAGCTATCGAGAGGACTCCTTTGGAACAAAAAAGAAACTGCCCCAAAACTTCCTGAGCTGACCCTCTTCCTTGAATTTATCTGGCTCAGCAGATTCCCTCCCTCAGAAGCCACAAATTTAATTGGACTTTTATTTTTTGAAGGCACGTTAGCATAAGACAGGTGTATAACTCAGAAAATATGTCTTCAGCTCTCTATCCACTGATCACAAGCCATGGTTAAACATCTTTAGTTTGGGATAAATTCGTGCACATATAAACTGGAATCCCAGTAGCAATACTTTTTGACACGTCATATTACTAGAAAATGTTAACATTTTCAAATCACTTCCCGTTTATAAAGCACAGTGACAGCTTTACAGCAGCCCCTGAGCAGAGTCGTGCTGACATTCCCGTCACCATTCAGATGGAGAAATTAACCTATGCCAGTTTAATGACTTGACAGAATCCACATAAGCAAGACAGGAAATAGAACAACAGATTTCTTATCCAAATAAACCTAAGATCTACTGATATGCTAATTACTAGTGTTGTCATGACTGGAATACCGCAACTCAGTAATTTTTAAGAAAATAAATTTGTTTCCCACAATTCTGAAGGCTAAAATTCCAAACCTGTGTCTCAGCTGTGTCAACTCCAACTGCGAACCTCTCCCCCAGGTCTTAGTGTCTGCTGGCAACTCTGGCATTCCTTAGTATTCCTCGGAGTCTATATGCAGGCCGGGCACTCTAGAGAAGCAAAGCCAGCGATGCTTGTATGTACAAAGAGACTCAGCTCAAGAAATGGCTCACACAGCTGTAGAAGTGGGTTACTCCGGTCCAGTTCAAGTCCTTGGGTCAGATGTAAACTGAAGACTTACCCCAGCTCCTGTAGCTACTGGAACGGATGAACAGAAATTTGCAAGAAGATTAAGCAGGAAGAACACAGGCTGGAAGATGCTAAGCTGAATGGATCCAGGATGAGCTGAATGAATCTAAGATCTATAGTCTGCTGATGGCCTCAGAGATTGGCTGATATAACAGGAGGTTGATGGATCAGATGCAGGATCCAAATTGAGCCATAGAAGGCCACTAGCTTCCAATGTTGTCAATTTATACTGAGTGGGCCACACCCTGGATGTAACCTCTCTCATTAATATCAAAGCTGGGATGAGACTCAGGTCTTTCTCCGCACAGATGCTTGGCTGCCTCACAGAAGGGTTTATCTATCATGGTGTTGACAGTACTGTTAAGACGTCAGACAGGGCAAGATATGACAAAATAACAATTTATAAATTATCAAGAGCTCATGAGGGAGGGGGGAGCAAGGAGGGAGGGGAAAATGAGGACCTAATGCTGGGGGCTTAAGTGGAGAGGAAATGTTTTGAGAATGATGAGGGCAATGAATGTACACATGCGCTTTACACAATTGATGTATGTATGGATTGTGATAAGAGTTGTATGAGCCCCTAATAAAAAGATTTTTTTTAAAAAGACATCTCTTGGGAGAATCCTGGCCCATCTAAGTGGACATCAAACCTAACTATCACAGTCATTCTCCTGTATTGGCTGTGTCTTCCTCCACATTTTATAACTCAGAAATGATTAGGTCTAAGACCCACTCTACGGCTGCTAACGAAGTACCACAAAAAAGCCCTTCCTCCCAAGACGGGAATTGTTTTATAGGAATAGAAGTTAGGATCTCAGCATATAATTTTAGAGGAGCATAATATATATGTAGCACTTGGCAGTATATAATTACTTTACCTGCCTTGTATTATTTGTGTTGTAATTATACAAAGTAAAATATTAAAATATTGATTTATATATGTTGAGCTTCTCTTTTAATTCCAGCATTAAAGAGCTGTACCATGTTCAATATTATGTCTTTTAAGAGGGCTCTTTCCATCATGAATGTGCTCTTTCCTTTGGTTAATATTTTTATAAGTAAATGTCTATTAAATGGCAATTATTTATTAAATATTTTTCTAGTAAAATCATTTTAATGATTATGTAAAGGCATTAGACTCTGTGGACCATAACCAACTATGGATGTCATTGAGAAGAATGGAAATTACAGGACACTTAATGCACGCATGTGGAGCGTCCATGGTCCCAGAGGCAGTTGGGCCAACAGAAACAGGGGGACGATGCATGGTGTAACATTAGGGAAAGGTGTGCATCAGAGCTGTAGCCACTCTTCATATTTATTCCATCTGGACGCTGAGCAAATAACCTCAGACCCTGGACTAGAGGAAAAAGAAAGCAGAATCAGGATTGGAGGAAGACTTATTAGTAACCTTTGATATGCATTTGACACCACCATGCTGGCTGAAAGTGAGGAGGGTTTGAAGTAGTTGCTGATCACAGATTGCAGCCTTCAATGTGGATTACAACACAATGTAAAAAAAAAACAAAAATCCTCACAACTGTACCAATTGGTAAACTCATGGTAAAAGGAGAAACAATTGAATTGTCAAGGATTTCATGAGGGAGGTTACATCCAGGGTGTAGCCCACTCAGTATAAATTGACAGCATTGGAAGCCAGTGGTCTTCTATGGTCTTATACTAGGATCCACAACCCAAGGGGCAGTCAAGAAACCAACTGATGCACTGCATTGTGTGAATCTGCACAAAACCTCGTTAAAGTGTTGGAGAACACGGGCATTAGTGTGAGGAGGAACGTGCACCTGATCCAGACCATGGTGTCTGCCATGGTCTCATGTGCTTGTGGACGTTGAACGTTGAACGAGAAGACTGAAGAAGGTTTGATTCATTTACATGTTTGTGCTTCCTAAGGATATTGAAAGTCCAGTGGAAGGGGATGGGGATGAGGAACTGATATCAAGGGCTCAATTAGAAAGAAAACGCTTTGAAAATGATGATAGCAACGTATGTACAAATGTGCTTGACATAATGGATGGATGTATGAATTGTGATAACTACAAGAGGCCGAAATAAAATGATTTTTTAAAATGTAGCTTCATAAAGGCATCTGGTCTACTCCCAGAAGATTTCAGCACATACACCATTTTGAACTGGACCTTATGCCCAACTATAAATATACTAAAATATGCCCTATTCATAAACAAAAGAATTTATACCCATTTTTTTTCTTTTTTTTAATTAAACACTTTATTAGGGGCTCATATAACTGTTATCCCAATCCATACACACATCAATTGTGTAAAGCGCATTTGTACATCATTCTCAAAACATTTTCTCTCCACTTAAACCCCCGACATTAG
>NW_022103906.1:50042631-50071819 GCF_000313985.2 Echinops telfairi | reverse complement strand
TCTTCAGTGGTTGTGTCGGGAAGGTGAGCATCATAGAATGCCAATTTAATAGAAGAAAGTATTCTTGTGTTGAGGGAGTACTTGAGTGGAGGCCCTATGTCCTTCTGCTACCTTAATACTAAACCTATAAATGTAGGCTCATAGATCTATTTCCCCATCATCATATAAATATATTTGCATATATACATTTTAAAATATAGGAGACAGAAATTTTAATAAGCTGAGCAATAGAAACAGTCCTGGTGAGGGAAAGATGAAGGACTTTTTTCTCAAAGTAAAGCACAGCAAAGATGAAAACTCTTACCTTTTGCATGATGAATTACCTAAAACAACCTTACAGAGACTTTGGGCAAACACCTCCAAACCAGACAAGCTGCCTAAGAGCAATTTAAAAGAACCAATTCATCTATGTGGCAAGACAGTGAAAAGACTCTGCGGTAGAGGTGAAAAGCCAATGGAGCCTGGTGACAGTTGGTTGACCAACCCCAGAATATTAGTTCAACCAAAACCTTACCTAAAGACAACTTTAAATCTCATGTATATTTTAGATTTAATTGAAAGAGAAAGGATTCAGCCTTATTTAGAGAGTAAGACCTATTATAGCCATAGTTCTCCTAAAAGCAGAATGAATTAAGAACGTGTTCAAGCTCAACAAAAGTATATTTCACAATACCAGCAATTTTTACTAACTCCTAAATTTAGCACTGGACTAAACTGTTACAAAATAGAAGCCATGCTATTAATATAAATAACAAGATTATTTTTCTCTCCTCGCACTAGCTCGTCAAAATAAACACTCACTAAGAGTTAACAACCTAATAACTTCATTCTACATTTGTATAATGTATTAGCCCATTTGTTATTCCAACACAGGTGTGCATTTTTTAAGAAAAGATTTTCTAAAGGTATAAAGAACTTGGCAAACTGTAATTCCGCCTGTTTACCAAAACCATAGCCTGTAGCATCTCTGGTGGTAGCGGCCCTGCCTGCCCAGTGGCGCGTGTCCCGAGGCCGCGGTACTGACAGTGCAAAAGGAACACAATGAATTGGTCTCTAAATAAGGGCTTGTGTGAATGGCCACACGAGGGTTCAACTGCCTCTTATATATCAGTAAAACTGACCTCCCCTGAAGAGGCAGGGATAAACTCCGAAGACGAGAAACCCCTATGGAGCTTCAATAACCTGTTTAATAATACAATTTCTTCCTAAGATTAACTAATAATTTTATGATCCATTCATTTTGGTTCAAGTGCTCTTGGAGCATAGATGAACCTCTGAATGATCATCTAATCTACCTAGACTAACCCATCAAAGTTTCTAATCATTTATTGACCCAATTAATTGATCAATGAACCAAGTTACCTGAAGGATAACAGTGCAATCCTATGAAAGAGTTCGTATCGACAATAGGGTTTATGACCTCGGTATTGGATCTGGACATCGAGATGGTGCGGCAGCTATCAAAGTTCATTTGTTCAACGATTAAAGACCGACACGATCTGAGTTCAGACCGGAGTAATCCAGGTCTATTTCTATGTATGAAAGCATTGCTCCCAGGACGAAAGGAGCCAAGAAACAAGACCAACTTCTCTAAAGCACCTTTACTAAATTAATGCATGCATCTTAATTACCCAGTATAATTCATCCCCCACACAGTTTGTGAGATGGCAGAGCCCAGTAATTGTACAGGACTTAAACCCTTGTAACCAGAGTTTATTTCCTCGTCTTAACTGTGTTTCTAATTAACCTTCCCTCTTTCATGGTTCACTTCTTTTAACTACTGAATTCCTAACTCTCATTGAAGGGGAAGTAACAGGCTACACACAACCTCATAAAGGTCCTGATATGTTAGGTCTAGATAGCCTCCTTCAACCAACCAAGTGCAGATGCAGTAAAACTTTTCATCAAAGAATCTCTGATCACTCTATTAATAACAATTATTACTGCACCTATCCTATCCTAGCATTAACTTTAGCCCTAATGATAGGAATCCCCTCACTATACCATACCCACTAATTAATATAAATCTAGGTTTACTCATTATCTTGCAATCTCATATCTAGCTGTTTACTCTGTGGTCAGGATGAGCATCTAACACAAAATAGACCCTCATTAGGGCCTTAAGAGCAGTAGCCCAAACAATTTCCTATGAAGTACCTCTTGCTATTATCCTTCTATCAGCAATATTAATAAATCAAACACTCACATTAATTATACTAATAATTACCCAAGTAGATATCTGCCTCCTCATTCCTTCTTGACCACTGACTGTATTATGACTTATTTCTACATTAACTGAAACTGCTCAGCACCCTTTGACCTCACAGAAGGTGAATCTGAATTAGTATCAGGCTTTGATGTAGTGTGCCGCCACCAGGGCTCCTTAAAACAGGTCGTCAGGATCCTGTCGGTGTTAATGGAGAGGAGTAATGCTGTCCAATTACCAGCAATTGGACAGTGGGGGCGGAAAGAGTGACAGTTCCCTAGAACTACAGGGAAGAAACAATAGGTGATACAATCACTTCCCTCATTATTTTCCCAAAACAGTTACTAATGAAGAGGCTCTCTCACCTCTAGGAAAAATGGAAGAATAAAAACCACCTTCCTTTTAAAAATGAACTAAGCTCTTGCCTGAGTTGTTTAAAGGGCAGGAGAATTGGAAGAATGGAAAGCCTCCTCCTTTTCTGTAATTAACTCACCTTGAGTCTATGTTAGTGTAAAGGGTAGTTGTTTTTCTAGCAACCTCAGCTTATTTGGGAAGTTGACATTTTGCCATGCGAGGTAAGAAGTTATTTATGTCACTACAAGGCTGTGGCCTGTGGAATAGCATATGCATAGAGGATGGGTACATCTGTCAGGGATGCAAAAAATGCCCTGGGGGTACAACCAGGCTCTGGACTCATATATTAGGATTTTTTTTCTCAGGTCTATTTTCCTAAATATATGTCTCATTTATTTCTTCCATAGCTTAGAAAACCCCTTAAACCTAGTGTGCATAGTATGATAATTCACAATAGTTCACTTAACATGCAGCTTATAAGGATTTTATAATAAGTTTCTTTTGAGAGTCCTGCTTCAAACAAATATTGTTCTATTTAAAATTGTAAAGAGTGTATGGACTTCAAGACTGATAATACAAGTGTATGACGATCTTGAAATATCCTGAACTTTCACATATTTCAGGTAACTTTTCCACCCCCGTCTTTGAACATATACTTCTGATGTAAGCGACCAATCTTACTACTTTACCCCGATGGATACAGAGATGAAATTTAAGTGGTACCCTTCACATTAACCCCTTTTGTCATGGCAAAGGTTTCCAATAGAGACATATTTCAGGTAAAGAGAGTCCAAATTCCAGTCTTCTTAAGGAGCAGAATAAGCGCTTCAGTTTCTGAGACTGCATCATCTGAGGTCATGTGTTTAAGTCAGCCTGCCTAATGAAGCCCCCTGGATCCCTGGGGCAGGGCTGTGGAGAAAGCTGCTGTCACAGGAGCTCCTACTTCCAGGTATGCCCAGCCTTTTCGACTGTTTCACTAAATTCATTTTTTTTAAAGCCCCACTTTCTGCTTAATTAATTCAAGTTGCATATCTTTCTTGAACAACTAAATTAAAGCTGAGTAACACAATATTTGTGCCAGTATACTTTAAATGTAAAAGCATATTTTAAATGTGAAAGCAAATGTTTTTCCTCAGAAAGGAATATATAATGTGTTTAGCGAGAGCATCATTTACTTTGCTTAAATGTATTTCTGTTTAATTACTGTTTCTCTTCTTTTCATTGATACAGAGCTTCAGCGATCGCATTTCGGGGACTGCAGAGCAGCCACAGGATGCAGGCGCCTGTTGCCTAAGAGAGGGACTGGGTGGCTTGAAACGTGTTGTTGGTGAAGAATTTCTATAGAATACTAAGCTTCAAAGATGCTTTTTTCCTGTTAATTTATCTGCTATTGCATAAGACTTAGAAAATGCTATACCATCCCTGTGAGACTTTACTCCTTTATAGGATTTGCTTTTATTTTATGGGACTTTATCTTGAGGAAATTTTTCTTTCCTCTCCCAATAGACTGAAGAGAAATATCTGCTCCAAGGCCAAGTACATCCGCTACGTGAAAGTTCAAAGAAGCAGGCAGGGCCATTCCATAGATGCTAGGAACTTAGCCATTTTGGGGGCATATTAATTTCAAACAAAGTCAAAATATCTTTCAATAAATTGTATATTTATAGCAGAGAGTTTAATTCTTCCTAATTCTGGAAAAATTTGCAAGATTATTCATTCAATTGTCAGTGGGTTAACTTATTTTTCAAGCCTCACGTCCAGGTGAATGTTTCATTTTTTAGATGATTATGTGATTGTCACAGTTTTAAAAGTTGGAAATTCCATATAATATACTTTATTCCTTTCAAAACTGCATGCTTTCTCAGTAGAAAGAAATAGTTCCAAACTTTTGTGTTTTCTTACAAAGAGTTTGATGGAATGACTCAGAGTCTTGACAAAAATAATTGGGAAATAATTTTAAAGAGCAGTAGTTTATGTGCTATGTTTGGGATATAAGAATCAGAAATGCCAAACTACCAACAGCCTACCTCTGCGTTAACTACTGTGATTAATTCTTGGGGGCCTAGGTTTTGTGTGAAGATTTCATTGGTGTCTTGTCATTGTCCCATACAACATTCTAGTTGTGGCTTATCCAATTATAAATTTAATATCTTTTTGAAATTATAGTTTATTGCATTCTTGATTTTCTTTGGTGAGACTGGAAAATGTTAAACTGGAGTAGTGAACTCAATAGAAACTGGTGGGAAAGCACACCAACATCCATGACCCAAGGATTGTAAATTATACTATCCAAAGCCAGAGGAGGGGATGGTATCAGAGCTAAATTAGGAGATTCTGGTTTGCAGAAAGCTAGGATGACAGCAGATGCCCAAGATCCATTTGTGAAATCTACACAGGAAATAAGCCTCTGGTGATTTCCCTCTCTCCATAGTGGAATGCTGGGAATAAGCTGGTTACCAAACAAGTATTGGCAAGATGACTATAGGAGATCACAATGAAAATCCTGTCTTGAACATTGAAAACTTCATCACTTGATCCTCCCTTTGGTACTCATTGGGACTGCCCTGATTTTCAATATCTTCTGTAGTTTATTTTGTTTTGTTTTCCTTTTTCATATGGAGGTTTATCTCTGATGTATTTTGTCACTGTGGTTAACCCTTTTTGTTGTATGTTTTTCTATTTTTTGGTAGTTGAAACCCAGGGTTGATGAACCTCTAAGGTAAGGTGATCAGATTTAAAGCGGGACACCATTGACCAGGGTGGGGGTGGGAGTGGGAGGTCTTGATTAAAAATTTGGTCTATATGGACCAAATAGACCGTTCCCTAGCTTGTCGTGCATTCTTTCCAAAAATCGGGACTGTCCCACCAAAGGCAGGACTTCTGGTCACCTTACATGGGACAGCAAGTAGAATACAGGTTTCTGGGGGGTATAGTGGGGGAGAGGGGTAAATGGAGTTGTTACCAAGCAGTTCAAGAACGAAGAGAATGTTTTGAAAATGATTGTGGTAGCAATTGTACAAGACTGCTTGATGTGATTGAACTATGGAATGATATTATATCTGTATTAGCTCCCAATAAAATGTTTGGTTTTGTTTTTAAGAAAGAGAGAGAGAGAGAGAGAGAGAAAAGGAAAGAAAAGAAAAGAAAGAAACTGGAAAAACATACATACCCAAAGGTCTTTGAAAAATTGGAATCAGGCTAAAGTACTGATCAGGAAATACTCTAGTGTAATTCGTCACTGGTCTGGCCTTTCATCCTCCAGAACAGTCTTTTCTGCTTCATCATTCTTTCGAAATGCCATGGAATAAGCCTTTTATTTTGAACTTCTTTTCCCACAGGGAAAAAAGACCTTTAACATATTTCTCACAAAATGGAACAGAGGCTCCCAGGAGGATAAATTGGTTCAGATTTGGGGGCAGAGTAAAATAATATTGCCAGCATCATTCTAACACTACAGTGTGCAGTTTGCCAAAGGATATTTGATTTGGGTTAATAGGCATTGCTATACATTACTAAGCAGGAAGGGCAGAATCAACACTGGCACTGCCTATGGCAAAGGACTGAGCAATGGCACACGGAGAAACAGGAATCAATTCAAAGGACAGGGCTCAGCCAGGCACTGAAAGGCCTAGAAGGCAGACAAGACAAATAAAGTGAGGGAAGACTTTAGAGAAAACCTCTCAAGCAAGTATTGGTCTAGATGTTTCTATTTTGTTATTATTCTCTAAATAAATAAATACAGTTATGATACTAGGATGTTTATTTTGTGAATTCTCAGATGTTTTAATAAAGGAGAGGAAAGATTTATATTTTCAGGAAGTTTAATGTAATCTCAGATGACAAAAATCTGTACTTACAAGGGCTAAATATGGAACCCTTTGTCTGAAGGTCTTTTTACAGTTCAGGATGTCAAGACTAATTTCTCTGCTGTTCATGTAGTGCTGCTCCATGGTGGTGATTCCTTACAGCTCTAGACCTCACGTCTGTACCCAAAGCAGGATGAAGGAGGAGGACATTGTGGAAGTGAGCACACTGGAGCATTCTCAGAAAACTGGAGTAATTCTAGGATTTAAAGGACTTGTTTAAGAAATTGAGAATTACTTACATAGCTTTCTTCAACTCTCCAAAAGCATATCACTGACATTCCACTGCTCAAACTCAGGTCGCATTGCTGGAAAGCTGGGAAAGATCAGGAAGATGCAGTGTTGAATAAAGAAATCTATTAAGGAATGCTGGAATACAATTCGGTTATCATATAACATCATAGACCCATATGTACAATGGACACATGGACTCAAACAAAAGAGAGGACTTGAGGAAACATGCCTTTAAATAAATTGGCACTTGATGACTTTTATCCATTTCATCCCTAATATTCAAACATAACCCCAGACAAGAGATGGGCAACCTTTCTCATTCAATGGTCATGTAGTCCTTTGTGGTCCCATAGTCTCTGTCATAACCATTGCACTCTGTTAGTATAGCATGACAGTAGTCATAAACAATATGTAAATGAATGTACGTAACCATATTTGAATAAATTTTATTGTTAAAGTTTCATTGACAAATAATCACATATCATGCATTCCAATAGTTCAATCATATTAATAGTAGTTGTATAATCATCACCACAGTACATTTTAGGAAATTACATTTTCCTTTAACTCTTTAAAGTTAGCTCCCTGTTTCCCACCAATTTATCCTGCCCTATCCCCAAGAAACTACTAATCCAATAACTGTCTCTATAGATTTACTTATATTGGGTTTCCGGTACAGAAACATATACAAAATCAAAACAAAAACAACCTAACAATAATGTCAAAATACTAGAGAAAGTCCCCAATAGAAAAGAAAGCAGGAAATATTTTTTAAATGGAACTACAAATAGGTATATAAAAGAGAGATTCAATAAAAAGGTGACCCATTTTAACCTAACTGTGTCAGCAGTAATCCACCCTACAATGTACTCTGCCTGATAACGAGGCCATTCCCTTCCTGGGCTCATAGTCTGAGGGGAGTCCCCGGAGGATTACTCCACGTGGATATGCTGAAAATGGATTTTGGGATTTCATTCTTTGTAGCCTTCAGAATTTAAGTTTAATACCATTCCCTCTCCCAGATTTAGATTTTATTATTTACCACCCTTGGATCACACAGACTTGTGTGCTTCTTGTGTGTGGATTTAGCTCTTACATCATTTAAATGCCTCCTCATTAAGAAAGCGAGGAGCTGATACCAAGGGTTCAAGTAGAAAGAAAATGTTTTGAGAATGATGATAGCAACAAATGTACAAATATGCTTGACACAATGGATGGATAGATGAATTGTGATAAGAGTTGTACAAGCCCCCAATAAAATGATTTTTTTAAAATCTTACATACACACAGAAAAGCCTTTAAGACCTCAGATGCTAGCCTTTCTGATACCCAGACACCATCTTTCATTTTCACCATACTTGGCTGTAGTATTCATGTCTTCAGAGAGCTATTCATGAGGGCACGTGTCAAGCAGGATCAAGTCATGATGTTAGGTTTCTGGGAAGATTTTCCCAGGCTCTTACTTCTCAACCCTGAAAGAATTCACACACATGGCAGAAGCACTTGTGTAATCCAAGTAACTTTTATGAGGGAAAGGGAATTTCACCTGCACCTAGATGACCATGGTCTGAGCATTTCCAGCTTTGGATTTCCCCCAGAGGTTTCTAAAGTGTGCCTAATTTCTTTCAAATCCCTGTATTGTGGCATGGCTAGCTAATTTTTGTTTAGTGTAGGCATTCAGTGGAGATAACCCCCTTTATCCCTAATCTTCCTACCTTTCAATAAGAACTAATTGTTATTAGATTTGGACTGCAATGAATGCAAGCTTCTTTATGGAATAAAAGTTGAATTCTACCATTCATCTGTCAAGTTTTTTTTAATGTAAATTTCAGAACACTTAATTGTGTTCATGCAGTAACTGATCATAAATCAAGAAATAATTATCTGAATGGAAGAAAGGGATCCTGCATGGTTTTAAATCACAAAAGTGTGTGTTAGCATTATTTCCTTTCACCCTTTGTATTCAATCTGCATGCTGAGCAAATACTACCAGAAATGGGCCTGAATGGTGAAGAATGTGGCATGATTTTGGAGGAAGATTCATGAACAGCCTTTGATATGTGAATGATACAGCTTTACTTCCTGAAGGGGAGGAGAACTTGAAGTATTTATTGATGAAGATCAATAAATACATAGAGCTTTCTGTATGCATTATACCTCAACATAAAGAAAACAAAAACCCTCCCAATGGAATCAAGAGGCAACCTAAGAGTAAACAAAACAAAGATTGAAGATGTTTGTCAAGAATTCCACTTCACTTGGATCCATAATTGCTAACCATGGAAGCAGTTATTAGGAAATAAAACAATGTATTGCGGTGGACAAAGATGCTATTCCTGATCTCTTAGAGCGCTCAAAATCAAGGGCTAGATTCAAACCATGCTATCTTCAATGGCCTCATCTGCATGTGAAAGCTGGAGGATGAATAATAAAGACCAGAAAGGAAGCGACTAGTTGAGTCATAGTGCTGGCAAAGAATATTACAAGTAGCACCCACTGGGAAAGACTGAACAAAGTTGTGCTGGAAGAACCACAGCCAGAATGATCCTCAGCAACAAGGATGACAAGACATAGTCTCACGTACTTTGGACAGGTGAGAGATGGACCAGATCTCAGAGAAGCTATCAAGTTTGGTAAAGTGGAAGATCAGAGAAAAAGAGGAAGACCCTTAACAAGATGAGTTGGCCACAGCAATGAGCTCAAACAGGGAGGGGCGATATTTCAGGGTATTTAGACATGAGACCTCTATGCGTTGGAGCCAAGTTGATGGCACCTAACTGAAAGGTGGTTAGAACAGGGATGAAGGGGCGGTGTCTTCCCCATGCCTGCACTAAATGCAAATGGGCTGCCCATGCCCCAAAACAGGGGTTGGAAAGAAATCAGGCACACTCTTTAGACACCTGTGGGAAAATCCAAACTGAGCATGAACAGACTAGGGCCACCTAGGCACATGTGAAGCTAAACCTGGCCAGCACATGACATCCCCAGGTGCGCTTAAACTCAGCCAATAAGATCAGTCAAGACCCTCAACCACACCGCCCAAGCCAATGGGGATAAAGGCTAGGGATAAAGGCTGGCTGTGGACAGGCGGATGCCCTTTGCACCCTTCTCTGGGCACTCTTGCAGGTTGCAGGGTGGGGGTGCGTGCACGCTCCCTCTCCGGCCTCTCTCTCTCTCTCTCAGCCTCTGGGGACGTTCCTGCTCTTGGTTCCACTAGCACGGTTTGGTGCTCCAGTTCTGGTATTCTTCTCTGGGATTCTTCTGGTATTGTTCCACGTTCAGTTGCGAATTCCCATGTGGTCCCCAGGTGGCTTTGCATGCTTTCCAGAAATAGCACGTCCTTTTTGAGACTGTAATATTTGAAACTTCCTTTCCCTCATCAGTGTCACCCTAAGAACCAGAGTAAAATTACTCCAGAAACCTAACATAATCACCACCACCACCACAACAATCTGATTTCATATAAATTTCACATGTGTCACAAATATTATTTAGATTTGCTTTTTAAAACACCATTGGAAAATGTGAAAACTATTCTTAGTTCTTGGACCTCATTGAAACATGAGTTTGTTAACCCTTGTCCATAATAGGAAAGGGGAAAATGCCTATTTTCAAATATACACTGGTAATACCTAAAATTTGGAATTTGAGAGGAGTCAGTGACGTGTGCCGCCCTGATCCAACAGCTAGGGCTTGCTTCTCGGATTGAGACGGCCACCCTGGAAGGGGTAACTGCGAGGACACGCGGAGCATTCTAGTTCTTCAGGAATTTGAAATCCCTGGGGAACATCTTTCTACCCAATGATCTTGGCATAAAATGCTTGGCATAAATGAATTCCTGTTGTCTACCTCAGGCAATGTGACCAATGAATTTTGCAAGATAATGCAAATAAATCCTCTGTGTCTGGTAATGTGGGATTCCATATAAAAATCCTTCTAAGCAACTATAACAACCTTCTAATTTGCCATATTACTCTTCCAACTTGTCTTCTTTGCATTTCAGCCCAAATGAACTTTTAAAAAGCAAACCTTCCTCAGGCTAATTCCTTCATTGGCGTCCTACTGCCTAAGGGAGAAGGGGGAGAATCTGCAATTCTTAAAGATGGTTCATAGTCTCCTAGATTAAGCCCAGCCCTGGGAGTTTTGTTTGGGGATTGGAGTCCCTCTGTTCTTGCTTTGCAACCCTGAAAAAAAATCATGCTGCAGAATGAGGAAAATTTCTGGTATTCGTCTGAGGTACTTAAGTTAGTTTATTGTGCCAGCCTGGCCAATAAACACGTGTGGTTAATTGAAGGGCATAAAGATAAATGGCTTGGTGAGCCTTGCCTTTCTAGTTCTCGGGTCTCTTGCTTTCTGATGGTTGGACCAGGGTGCAGCTGCTTAGCCAGTTCCCTGCTTTAGCTGGCAAGGCTCACTTCCTGCAAGACATCTGTGAGGAGAAGCCACATGGACCTACCCCGATGCAGCCCTGGGTGCTGGAGCACCCGCGTGGAGACCCCTGCCAGCACTGAGATGCTTACACGTTCACTGACTCAGCTTTCCTCCTGCAGTCGGCATCATTGTGTCTGTTTTGTGAGCTGGAGGAGGATGCTGTGAATTAGTGTTGGACATAAGGGTTAATGGTTTAATGTTAGACTTGTGGGCTTGGGCAGCACTGGGTTGGGATGTTTTCTTGATGCACACTTAACCTTTATATAAAACTCTCTCTTATACATGAGTTTCTGTGGCTTTGTTTCTCTAAACTACCCAGACTAATATATCATCTCAAAAAGTACATGCTGTTTCTGGAAAGCATACAAGGCCACATGGGAACCATGTGGGAGTTCGAGTGAAAAACCACGTGGAAAGATACTGGAACAGGTGCATGAAACCACTCTTTCCAAACCAGGAAATCCCAGGGGCCAAGTGAGAGGCCTGAATGGGAGCCCGAGCCCCAGGGCCTGCGCAGGAGGCGGGGAGCAGTAGCAAGGATGCTACTCTCAGGAGTAGGGTATCCCTGACCCAAGCCATGGAATTTTCAATGGTCTTATATGCATGTAAAAGGTGGACACTGAATAGAGAAGACCAAAGAAGAATCAATGCATTTAAATTGTACTGTTGGGGAAGAATATTAAAAATACCATGGACAACTGAAAGGACAAAACTATCTGTCTTGAAAGACAGTGCTCATCAGAGGCAAAGACAGTGAGACTTCTCCTTACGTATTGTGAGCAAGTTATCAAGAAAGACCAGTCCCTGGGGAAAGGCAGCATGCTTGGTAAAGTAGAGTGGCAATGATAAAGAGGAAGATCTTCAACATGATGCATTGATATCGTGGCTGCAACAATGGGCACAAGCATAGGAACAATTGTGAGATGGCACAGGTCCTGGCAGCATTTTGTTCTGTTGTTCATACACACGGTCAGTATGGGTGGGAGCAGACTGGATGATGCCTACCCCTTCCTTCCCCCACCAACAGCAACCACAACAGACATTGATAACCAAAACCTCAAGAAATTAATCATTTATTGGAAGATAGAGAAGTACAATGAAGTTTTCAAAATATTATGTTAGAAATGTGCACACAGCTCTTTAAATGAACAGAGAATGTCACTTAATCGTGTTGCAAAGGTCCATGAAGTTACTGGGAATAGGTAGCTATTGATCTACATCTCTATTTTGTCAGCCAGAAAAAAGCAGAGCAGATTAGCCAGAGAAAAAACAGCATGAGTAAAATTTGTGAACAATGGGTATCATGTTTTTAAAGAACTATACAAAGTCTGATTTTTTTTTTTTTACCATAGATGTGTGCATCAGGAAAGAAAGATTTCAGATTAAGGAATGAGAGAGTGGGGACATGCGAAGTCTAAGACGTGTGCAGTCAGGCTAGTCCATGAATGATTTGTATGCCAGCTTTCCCCCCTAACCCTCCGTGGTATACTTTAAAGAACATAATGCCATTCAATTTATGGTTTTCAAAAGTTACAGGGACAGAAGGACGTGAAGCTGGAAGCAAGGATGAGGAAGAGTGGTAAGGCTTTGTAATACTTCTCAAAAAATGGAAGGCATGAATAAAGTGATGGTGATGAGAATTTGAGGGGTGGATAGCAATTTAAAAGAGCTATTAAGAGAGAAAATGAACATAAAGAGACCAAGGAAGAGAGTCAAGAGCCAAGAGGAATGTCAGGTTTTTCATTTTTCATTTTTTCTAATGCTCCTTCAGCTTCTGAGCATATAAAACTCACTGAGATAGAGAATTCGGGGAAAATAACAGAGAAGGTTTAGGCGACGGTAATGAATTTAGTTGCTATCTTATCTCAGTGCTGGCAAGCAGATTCTGACTCATAGTCACCCTACAGGAGGGAGTCGAACAGCTCCAGCATTTCCAAGACTGAAAATCGGGAACGATGCCTCATCTTCCCCTGCCGTGTGGTTGTTCAGTTGGAATTACTGACCTTTGGGTTAACAGCCCAACGTGTCACCCACCAGCTTCATTTGTCAGAGAGCAGGAAAAGATAGTGCAGCACACATGTTATCCATAATCTCCAATACCCTAGATAGTCAGATTCCTTTGCATAGTCTAGAAGACATCTTCTGGGAGACTCTGCTGTCACTCAAGGTTCATCAGAGGTCAGCTATCCCGGTTTCCATGTCTTCCTTTTGAATTTGACTTGACTATCTGGGAATATTTTTCCCTTAGAAGACTAATATTACAACCCAAGGTTTGAGTTCTTTCATCTTGACAGATGCTGAGTGTGTTCTTCCTTTTTAGACTTCTAACTCTAGGTCTTTGAACATTTTATTACAATACTTTGTCTTCCCGTACTGCCCTTTGAAATTTTTGTTCGGCATTTTTACATCAACATTCCTTCCATTTACTTTAGTTACTTTACAACCAAGAGCAAGTTTCAGAGTCTCCTCTCATATCCAGTTTGGCCCTTTGTTTCTATCCTTTTTTAAATAACCTTTTGTCTTTTCAGATACGATTTTCCTGATTCCATCCCACAACTGGCCAGCTCTTCTGTGACTTGTCTTCAATGGACCAACTTTGTTCTGAGATGTTCTCCCAATTCAGGTTAGAGAGACTCAAGGTCTTATTTTATCTCTCATGGCCTTGTTTTAATTTTCCTTAGCTTCAATGTGAGCATCAGACAGTCTGTTCCACAGTAGGCCCTGACTAATCACATTGATTTTCTCAATATTATTCTCATGGGCTCTTCCCATGAGAATGAAGCCATTTGATTCCCATGTATTCCATCTGGTGAAGTCCATGTGCATATTTGCCATTTATGTTGATGAAGAAAATATTTACAATGAAGAAACATCATTGGTTGCAAAATCGTACCATCCAATCTCCAGCTTCACTTCTGTCATGAAGGCCATATTTCCCAAATATCAGTCCTTCCTATTTGTTTCCAACAACCAGGTTACAATAACCAATAATTATCAATTTATCTTGATTCCATGTTTGGTCAATTTTCTACTGAAGAACTTGGTATGTGTGATGGTGTGCAATTTCAAACAGTAATCATAGTAATAATTATAATAACCATAGTTATAATTATAATTACAATAGTAATTATAGTAATCCTTATAGGATTATAGACATTTTCCTATGACAGACAGCATTGTATTTCAGGATAGATCATGAAATGTTCCTTTTGATTAATGTGATGGTATTCTTGAATTTGTCATTAATGACATAGTAAACAATATCATTGTCAAACCCAACATAGCCAGGGCCAGTCTATTTCAGGTCACTACTGTCTGGGATAGATGGCTCTCAAGTTTTCTAGTTTCCTACTTTGTATATTCCATGTTTCAATTATTAATAGATGTTTGCACATGCTCCTACTCATTTTGAGTCATGGACCAAAGCTTCACTCTATTCATGCCACCTTGAGGAAGCAGCTCTTCTTCTGTCACATGGTGAGTGCCTTCCAAACTGAAGGATTCTTCTTCTGGCAACGTATCAGACAGTGTCCCACTGCTGTTCATAAGGTTTCCAGTGGTGAATCCCTCAAAAGTGGAGTTTCTTCATTCTTCCGAATGTGTCCTTAATCTGAAAGCTTCACTGAAATCTGTCCACCATAGGCTTATTTTTCACAACCAGTAATGATGCGAAGGAGTTCTCTCTTCAAAAGGAGAAAACAAAATTAAAAGCCCCTTCTTGGGGACTTGTAGGCTACCAGAAAGGGGAAGTAGTACATAGGCAAGCGCTTGGGGGAGGGGCTTTGCATTCTGCATGAGTCTAAGTTTGGCAAGGAAGGGGCCCAGGGACTCCTTCCTTCTGAAATGGTTCCATGCAGGACTGGATAATGTATATCTGGTAAATTTCATTCCTGACATAAATCTTTGGTTCCTGTGCTGGCACTTCTTATGGTATGAGAAGAATCTCAGGGTACAACCTTCTTATCTATGCATGTTTCACAAGTGAATAGCCTCTACTTCTCTGAAAAACAACTCGGCCATTTCAGATAAAAGAAGCTCATTCAGGGCTTCTGTACTCTGTTGGCTGCATGATTCTATACTGGTTTGGACCACAGATTATTTCAACACTGTTAGAGGTTCAAGAGTATTGCTTAAACCCTTATCAGGCCTCTACTCAAGTACTCTCTCAATGCAAGAACACTTGGTTCGAATAACCTGGCATTCTGTGATGCTCACAGTCCTGATACAATTGCTGAAGACAAATGCGTGCATAAGCAAATGTGGTGAAGAAAGCTGATGGTGCCCGGCTATCAAAAGATATAGCATCTGGGATCTTAATGGTTTAAAAATAAACAAGTGGCCATGTAGCTGAAAAGCATCAATGTCCACGTGGAAGAAGCAAGGCAGCCTGTGTGATCAGGAGGTGTCAACAGGACCAGGTATCGGGCATCAAAGACCCAGAACAAAAAATCATGTCAATGTGAATGAGGAGAAGTGCAGTGTAGAGACCCAAAACCCATCTATAGCCAATTGGACATCTCCTTACAGAAGGGTCACAAGGAAGAGATGGGCCACTCAGGGTGCAATATAGCACCAATAAAACATACAACTTTCCTTTAGTTCAACGGTTCTCAACCTGTTGGTCGCCGCAACCCCTTTGAGGGTTGAACCACCCTTTCACAGAGGTCGCCCGATTCTTAACAGTAACAAAATTACAGTTATGAAACTGTAACAATGAAACTAATTTTATGGTTGGGGGGGTCAACACACCTGGGGAACTGTATTAAAGGGTTGCAGAATTAGCAAGGTTGAGAACCACTGCTCTAATTCTTTAATGCTTCTTCCCCACCCACTATCATGACCCGAATTGTACCTTAGAAATCCAGCTAGACCAGAGCATGTACCCAGATACAGATAAGAGCTCGAAACACAGGGAATCCAGGACAGATAAACCCCTCAGGACCAGTAATTGTACTAGCAATACCAGGAGAGGAAGGAGAAGGTGGGGAAAGAAAGGGGGAGCCAATCACAATGATACACCTATAATCCCCTCCCAGTGGGACAGACAACAGAAAAGTGCGTGTAAGGCATGAAAAAAAAGATTTATAAATTATCAAGGGTTCATGAGAGAGGGAGAGTGGGGGAGGGAGGAGAAAAAAAATGATGAGCTGATACCAAGGGCTCAAGTAGAAAGAAAATGTTTTGAAAATGATGATGGCAATATATGTACAAATGTGCTTGACACAATGGATGGATGGATGGATGGATTGTGATAAGAGCTGTATGAGCCCCCAATAAAATGATTTTAAAATTTAATAAATAATGGAATTTTTCCATGGAAAATGAAAAAGGGTCTTGCTTACATTTGATGTCTCACAAAGAATGGAATTTTCCAGCCTTAATTCATTGTCCCAATCTAATTACATTGCCTAGCATCCTGGAAGGTTTCTTCTTTTTACTGTTGCAGACCTAGATAGTAATCATCTATTCTCCAATCCTTCCTTTCAACACAATTTTAAAATTGTTTAAACACCTGCAATGCTGATCAATTTCTATCTTCCTAATTATATTTGTAAATTCATTAAATATAGGGTCATAGTCTCAAAATACTCATACTGTGAGTTCTCAGTAAGCACTTAGTAATGCAAGAGCTCAATGTTTCTTACATCACTAAATTCAAAGACCCAGTTTCTAATCTCATAATTTTTACTTTTTTATTAATTTATAAGATAGAAAATTACATCATTCCAGAAATGGAACATTTGTAATGCAAATAAAATAAATATTTATTTCCTGCTGTTTGATACATAATTATCCATCAAATATAAGGTATTTATCTCTTCCTTCATAAATTCAATAATTGAGGCCATAATATATAAGAAATGTCACAAACACAGCATTTTAATTTGTTACACATGTCAAGGTAAAGGTCCTCACAGTCTAATTCCAATAAAAGCCCACAAATTCACTGCAATTGGGTCACTTCTGCTTCACAGCAGTGCTATCTAGGATTTCCAAAGCTCTACGTGTTTATGACTGCAGAAGGTCTCGTCTATCTTACAGGAAGTAGCTGGTGGGGTTAAACTGCCAACATCTCTGTGGGCAGTCCAACCCCCAGCCCACAGCATCATCAATAAACCAAGAAGAGATCTGACGATAATGTCGAGGAGCTGAGTAATCCGGGTGAGAAATAATAAATAAAGATATTAACACTTGCACTTACATGGGCTTGAGAGAGCTATATCAATGCTGTGTCACTGTTTTTTTTTTATCTATAAAGCAGATTGATTATCAAGATAAATTACAGTAATAAGTATAAAACACTTAGCAAACCACAGAAATGGATAAATTATTATTATTGATTCTATTTATAAAGTGAATTTCAATATTGCAATAGCCATTGTTGAATCTCATTCTTTAACAATGAATACAGCAAGATGTACTATATTAAGTAGAAAAGGGATCAGGATTAGAAGACTCATTTACAACCTGCAGGTGCAAATAATACAACCTTGCTTGCCAAAAGTAAAGGTGACTTGGACTATGTCCTGATGAAGGTCAAAAACTATAGACCTCAGTGTAGATTACACCTGATCTTGAAGAAAATAATTATTCTCTAAACTGGACCAAAACTCAACATTAAAATAAATGAAGAAGAAATTGAAGATGTCAATAATTATATTCTGCTTGAATTAGTAAATAGCCAAGAAAGTAAAACAATGTACTACATTGAACAAATCTGTAAAAGACCTCTTTCAAGTTTTAAAATGAGAATCTATAACTTTGATGCCTAATGTTCTTCTGACCCAAGCAATTTAATCACCTCATATACACTCAACATTTTTATAATTAAACAGTAAAAAGAGAAGAACTGATAAATTCAAGTGCAGTGTTGGCAAATAAGACTGAATATACTATGCATGATCAGAAGAACAAATAGATCAATCTTAGTAGAATTATAGCCAGAATGTTCCTTAGGAGAGAGGATGCGGAGAATCCAACCCATTTAGTTTTAACACATCATTGGGAATTTTCTAAAAAGAACACCATGCTTGGTAAAGTAGAGGGCCAAAGGGAGCCAGAGGGAGATGGACATAGCACCTGAGCAATAGACTCCAGTATACCCACAATCATGAAGAGGCAGGATTCCACAATATTTTGTTGTGCTATATCTACAGTATTCATGAGTAGTCACAAATTCAATGGGTCCTACTAAAAGCCAAAACAGCAGTTATTGTTGAACTAACAACCAAAGCAATATAGCAATTATTTTTAAGGAAAAGATGAGATTAAAGAGATTAACAACAGATACGTATACTGTTTATATAATCATTTAATAACAGTTCTTCTCTGTGGTAAGCATTGAGCTGCAAACCACAGGTTACAGGTTCAAACCTACCAGTTTATCCATGGGACAGAGATGAGGCTGTCTGTGACCATAAAGATTAGAGTCTAGGAAATCCTATGTAATATGAGTTGAAATCAACTTAATGACAGTGGGCTTGGATTGTTGTTTGTTTCACAATTAAGCAAGATTATATACATTCTGGAGAAAAAAAGAAAATTTTCTAGCAGTTGCCAATACAATTTTGCAGGAAAAAACACACTTTTTATCTGAGGCAAGTAAAACTGTTCATTTTACCAATTTCTCCTATAATGAAAGTGGAAAGGATAGATAGATAGATAGATAGATAGATAGATAGATAGATAGATAGATGATAGATAGATAGAAGATATATGTATATATTAAACTCAGTCAAACTTCAGCAAACACATATTTCAGATAGTCACACCATTACTTCTGACATGATAACTTCATTCAGTTACAAAACATTAATTAGAAATATTTGGGAGATTACAAGAAACATGTTTTAATTTTTTTATAGAGATCCTCTTTCAAAACAGTCAAATTATCAAATTACTCAACAAACTGAATCATCTACCCTCCTTAATGCACAAAACGTGATAGAACTAGACTGAAAAAAACATCTATCATCTCAACAGATCAGCTCTATAATTTCAACATGTTTGTAGTAATATTACCTTTATGAGTTGAATCATTTTATCAGGGCTAGGAAAATATAGGAAATCAATTTTAATTTAACTCACTTTATCTATTGGAATAAATCCCTCCTCCATGGTTATCTGTTTAAAGAACTAATTGGAAATGAGATGTGGGTTTGCAGCCTCTGACAAGGAATTCAGGCTCCTATTAATCTTTCTGGAGTTAAATTAATGTCTATAGTTGTTGTTGTATATATCCCCTAGGGAAATTAGTTTTTAAGTTCTTAAATATCAAAGTTTCTCTTCATAGTTTAAACTTAAAAAAATAGTTTATAACCTTAGTAGTGAAAAACTTGCCATAATAATTCACAAGATCTTTAGCGATTTCTCTTATCTAGAGTATACCATAACATCCTACCAGACATCATTCAAATGTTTACATACCAAATATTATTAGCTAGAAAAAATCAAAGTGTTCTCAAAAACCAAACCAGTTTATATGTTTTAAGTGAACACATAATGTTAATTCCGTCTACATATTATCTTTTTTGTTGTGATGGTTTTGCAAGCTATTTTAACTATTGTGATAGATGACTGAATTGTGTCTTTGTAAAACATGTGTGGAATCCTAACCCCCATATCTATGGATGTAATCTCCTTTGGGAATGGTGTTTTCTTTGTTAGGTTAATGTAATCATATTGGTCTAGAGAGTGTGTCTCAAATCTACTCGCTTTTAAGATATGAAATAGGTAGATTTGGAACACAGAAGCAAGCAGGAATATGGTGAGAGATATATCACGTGAAGGTCTTCAATGAATATGGAGAAAAATGATACAAATTCTGAGACAAGGACAACTCCCCCTACCCATGTCCTGGATCCTAGAGAATGATCCTTTCTCTAGAACTGTTGCCCTAAATTCTGATTTTAGTGGCACAGTGAATAATCACTAGCTGCTTACTGAAAGGAAAGTAATCAGAATCCAACAGCCTCTCTGTAGGTGAAAAGACCTGGTAACATGCTTATGTAAAGATTTACAGCCTTAAGAAAATATTCTGTCCTACCGGGTCAGCAAGAGTCATAATTCATTCAACAGCACACAACAAAGCAATGAGAAAATAAATTTCTATTCATTAAAGTCACTCATGTGTTTTTCTGGTAGAGCTGTTTTTGTTAGGTGCCATTCAATCTGTACAACACTGAAAGCCTGCCTGGTCCTGTGCCATCGTCACAAGCATCCCCTGTACTTGAGCCCAGTGTTGCTGCCACTGTGTCAGTCCGTCTTATTGAGGGCCTCCCTCTTTTTTGCTGGCCTTTACTGTACCAAGCATGATGTCCTTCTCCAGGGATTGGTCTCTCCTGACAACATGTCCAAAGTACGTGAGACTAGGTCTCCACATCTTGCCTCTGAGAATTACTCTGATTGTACTTCTCCTCCAAGATAAATTAGTTTATCCTTTTGGAAGTCCATGATACTTTCAATATTTTTTGACCAGCACCATAATTCAAACACATCAATTCTTTTTCAGTCTTCTTTATTCAATGATCAACTGTCTCATGTATTTAAAATACCAGGACTAGTCAAGGGCACCTATTAAGGCACCCCTGACATTAGACATTTTTCTGGTATTCTTTCCCGTCAGCCAAGATCCATTTGACATGAACAGTGATATCCTTTGTTCCCTGCCCTCTTCTGAATCCAGCCTGGACCTCTGGAATGTCCTGTCAATGTGCTGCTGCAATCATTGTTGGTGATCTTGAGAAAACATTTAACTTGAGTGTGGTATTAATTATATTGTCCTATAATGTGAGCAATCTATTCACTCTATTGGGTCATCTTCCTTTTGGGTGGGTACAGATATGGATTTCTTCCAGTCAGGAGAATAAACCGCTGTCTTCTGCGTCTCCTGGCGTAGATGAAGGGGGGCTTCCCTTGCTTCATTGAAGCAATTGTGAGGCATTTCTATTGTTATCCCATCGATTGCTAGAGCCTTGTGTTTGGCTAATGCTTTTAGTGCAGCTTGAACTTCTTCCTTTTGTACCCTTTGTTCTTGGTCATATGCTACCTCCTAAGATGGTGGAATGGTGACTAGTTGTTTGGGGACAGTGATGGTGTATTCCTCCTGTCTTCTTTTGGGGCTTCCTGCATCAGTCAATATTTTTCTCATAGAACTTTTCAATAATGCAACTTGAGGCCTGAATTTTTTCCCTGAGTTCTTTCGGTTTGAGATATTCTGAATGTTCTTCCTCTTTGGTTTCCTAACTCTTGATCTTTGCAATTTCCTTACAATACTTACAGCTGCCCCTGGAAATTTCTATTCAGCTCTTTGAGGTCCCCATGTGTTCCATTTGCCTTAGTCACTCTACAACCACCCGCAAGTTTCACAGTCTCTTCTGAGATTCACTTTGCTCTTTTCTTGCTGTCCTATCTTTTTAATGACCTCTTGTTTTCTACATGAATGATGTCCTCGATGTCAACTCACACCTCATGAGGTCTCCTGTCATTAGTGTTCAATGCAGCAAATCTGTCCTTGGGATATTCTTGAAATTCAAGCGACATACACTCAAGGTTATAGAAATAATTTAGTGAGTATCAAAATGTATTTCTCTAGAATAATTTCCTCTTCAAACCAATATATAAGAATTTATCTCACATTCCTGTAGACGAGAAGCTGAGTGCTCATAAAAGACTGGTGACCCACGAGGAGGAAAATCAGGAGAGAAACAAAATGGAAAGGGGAAGGAGAAGCAATGGTGGTCACATCCATCCTGTTCTCTGGAATCAAAGTCACTCCTCTGCTCTCCTCACATTGGATACACTACTGATCAAACCAGAGAGACTTTAAAATTGTTTTATAGTTGCATTTTTACCTAGCATAATATGAAGAATAATTGTGTGATTACCACTACAATTTTGGAACGTTTTCTTTTTGTACTCATTGTTAGCTCTCCATTTTGCCCGACTGTCTCCTGTCATGTCCCTAGGCAATTATAAGTCAAGTTATTTTCTCTATAAAACTACATGTCCTGGATTTCATAAACAGAAACTCAGAAAACACTAAAAGAAAGCAAACAAATCCAACAACAATGACTAATCAAAACAGAAAAACCTCAATGAAAAGAAAGCAGAAAATATTAAAAACCAAAACAACTTGAAAATGAGTCAAAAAGAGATCAAATGATAAAGTGTTACATTTTAACCTAAGCAAATCTTCCATAATAAGCTTTACAATGCTCTGACAGCAAAGCTATTCACATCCTTAGACTATGTTCACAGGAGATTCACCAGATATTTCATTCATGTGGGGCCCCTGCAAATGGATTTTGAGCTTCCACTGTCATCCGTAGCCTTCGGCAAACTGAGTGTTCCTAATTTAAGCTCTGAAACCATTCCCTCCTTCAGATTTGGATTTTACTATTTACGGTCCTGGGATCATACAGGGTGGTGTGCTTCTTCCCTGTAGACACAGTTGGAACTTCACTCAGATGACTGTTTGCTTTTAAACATGTCTTTAGCACACTGCTTAACTCCCCCCACTTGTTAAAAATTGGTTTATCAAGAATTTATTTGTACTAGGTGCAGTGGAGGCTCAGAAGTAGAGTTCTCATTTTGATACAGGAAATACCAGGTTCAATTCTTAGCCAATGTGTCTCATGGGCAGTCTAGCAAGAGGCTTTCATGTTACTATGATGCTGAACAGGTTAGGTATAAGCAGAGCTTCCAGACAGAGACTAGGAAGAAAGGCCTGGTAATCTACTATTGGGGAAAAAAAACAGTCAATAATGAAAACTCTGAGATACGCACGCGGGCACACACACACCCTTTTTTTTTAAGTTAGTGAAAAAAAGAATGAAAAGATAATGGAATTTTTTATGAACTCTTGAAAATCCTTCTATATGTGAGTGTGAGCATATAAATATAGTCTGTGTGAAGGAATATATACATATGCATATATATAACATATGATATATGAGATATATAATATAATATATATGTATTCCAAATTTAGGCCAAGATTTTTTTCTAACTCAATTTTCCAGTGATGATGCTGTTTTGTATCAATAATACTTTATTGATATGGAAAAGCTACTCAGCTCACCCACCCCATCATCTGCTTTCACTGCACTACTCATTGCCTAGAAATTGTCCCTGCCTTGGCCTCCACAAGATGATAATCTTCTATACTGACCACTCCTTTTTTTTAGTTTCACCCACTACGTTATAGTTCCAATTTTCAAATTCAGTATTACAGTCCATCTATTTTTACACACTGTTTTAAGCAACGTTCCACCCCTCTCCAGGTAGCTATTCCACAAAGATCAGCTATACCCTCTTTGTTTTCTCTCCTGTATAGTAAATTTTGTCAATGTTTACTTTTTCAGTGGCTGTCAACTCCTTCTTTGCATTTTAAACTTCTGGTCAGATACCTCCCTGCTGGATTTCTACACTTGTATGGCGCATCTCCACAGGATGGGTTGACACCGTGAGGGCAACAGTGGGCTCAAACATGACCCTGGTGAGGCCTGCCCAGGGCCGGGTGCTATTGCTGCCTGTTTTCCACGGGGTCACTGGGAGTCGGAATAGGCTCAAAGCCCCACACAGGAGCAAGACAGCTCAGGAACATTCCCTGTTCATGATGTAGCAATTTCTTTTTTTTTTTAAACATTTTATTAGGGGCTCATACAACTGTTATCCCAATCCATACACACATCAATTGTGTAAAGCGCATTTGTACATCGTTTCTCTAAACATTTTCTCTCCACTTAAACCCCCGACATTAGGTCCTCATTTTTCCCCTCCCTCCCCGCTCCCCCCTCCCTCATGAGCCCTTGATAGTTTATAAATGGGTATTTTGTCATATCTTGCCCTGTCCGACGTCTCCCTTCACCCACTTTTCGGTTGTCTGTCCCCCAGGGAGGAGGTCACACACAGTTTCATGTAATCGGTTCCCTCTTTCCTACCCATTCTCCCTTTACCCTCCCTGTTTTGCCACTCACATCACTGGTCCTGTAGGGCTCATCCGCCCTGGATTCCCTGGATTTTCAGTTATTTCTTTCAGAAGTTACTCCTCATTTTGTGTTCCATTTCTCTAGATGGCATCAAAATATCCCATGGACTTGTATCGGGAGGAATCTTCCATGGTCCCACTCACCTCCCTCGGGTAAGTGGGAGCCTAAATTCTGTTTCTTTCAACTTCACACTGCCCCTGGAATCTAGTTCTTCCTTTCTATTCCTTTACTACTGCTGCTCCGATACAGGCCTTCATTATTTCATACTTAAAAGCATTGCTATATAATTGACCTCATCTTTTAAATCTCTTCCCTCCTTTAATATCCTCTAAACTGCGACTCAAACAGTCTCCCTAAAATAAAGCTCTTTTAATGAATCCCTTATTGGCTACAGAATAAAGTCTACATCCCTTATTATTTATATCTAATAACTAGCTAACCTCTATTTGCCACTACTGCTCATCAGACCAACTAGGTCTGCGCTTTCTTAAGTAATATCCCTGGGATATACACTATAACTTCCACCCTCACTTAGCTCATGCTCAACGCTGCAGCAAGAACGTGTTTGCTCCTCTTTGATGCCACACTGTCCCCTGGCACTGTCTGCACGTTGTTCCTAAGTGACGCCATCAGGCCATTCTTCTTTTACGGCACAAGACCGACAGGTTTCTTTCGTGGATGTGAAAGTTGAACAACAAAAAGGAAGAGCACAGAAGACTTGATGCAGTTAAATGATGATGTTGATGAAGAATACTGAAAGGACCACGGACTTTCACCACAACAAATTCCATTTGGGGAGAACAGCCAGAATGCGCCTTACAATCAACGATGTAGAAACTTGTTCCACATGTTTGAGGCATGTTATCAGAAAAGACAAGTCCCTGAAAAGGGACTTGGAGATGAGATTAATTGGCATAGTGTTTGGAAACAGTTAAACATAACAACGATGGTGATGATGGGAGAGGACTGGGTGGCATTTCTTTCCATTGTGCACAGGGTTGCTATGAGTCAGAAGCTTCTCGACTGCACAAAGCAACAGCGTTTGATACTGTCCATGGCATTTCATTGCTGTTTTCAATGACCTCATGCATACACACAGGCAGAAGCTACGTTTGGAGGTTTGTTTGTTTGGCTTTGCCCATGGTCAGTTTTGATATTTTTTAATCATTATACTCTCAGGAGCCCTGGTGGTTTAGGGGTTCCCTTTGGGCTGCTAACTGCAAGATTGGCAGTTTGAAACCATCAGCTGCTTTCAAGGAGAAAGATGGGGCTTTTTACCCCTGTAGAGTTAGAATCTTTGAAACTCGCAGGGGCAGTTCTACCCTGTACTACACAGTTGTTATGAGTCAGCATCGACTCAGGAGCACCAAGTATGATACTCTCGGTCTTTAGAAAGCTTTAGAACTATGAACAAATTTATAGCAGTCCTGTTATGTGTTGAGCACTGTTGTTAGATGAACCGAGATAGTCTTGGCTTCACTGTTTAGCCCCCAAACCATTTCAACCATCAGTGTATTTAAATGGATAATTTTTCATCCAGAAACTACTTTCTGGAAATATAATTTCTGAAATTAATTTAATATTTACTATTAATACCAATTTTTCTTTTAATTTTTGAATCTTAGTAATATTTAAATGCTTTTTTTACTTTTAAGGGTCAAGGTTACATTTAATTCATTGTTTAATTTTTTTGCCATATCCATTTTTAAGTTTTTATTTATCAACATATAATTCAGTTTATGGACATATAATTTAGCTTGTGGACATACAATTCAAATGCCATACAGTTAAATGGTTTGAATTTATTAAAAAGTGTTGTGTAACATGAGTCCACTGAGGTAAGCCTTAAAAAAATGTAAAAGGGGCTTGGGAAAAAGCTACTGTATACAAACATTCTTGGGGTGAGGACCAGGTAGTATGGCAGGGACCAGATCAAATGCAGGGATGTACATGGTAGACAAATGTGGAGGAGGTGGGGAAAGGGAACAAAAAAAAATGATGATAAGGAATAAATGGGTAGCGCTAACCCACCCAAGGGGAGGGCATTGTTTATATCTCCACAGGGAAAGAGGGACCAGACTTCAACCCAGTGCTCCAAAGTGTGAATGCAGCATGCCGGCCGGAGTAGGGAACCAGTGGAGAGGTCTTGGGGGCTGGCCCCAGTCCCAAAAACTAAGTGGATGCCTGCCCCTCCCCCCAGAAGAATTTATTTCAAAAGACGGCACTGAATCCACAGCTCTGGGAAAGGGACATATCTGATCGGAGCACACAGGAGCAGATGCTGGGGAGGAGAGACTGAAGCACACCCTGGCCCACCAGGTCTTGAGGACGATGACCCCAATTGGAGCAGCCAGTCCACAGAGAGGACCAAATGGCCAGCCCCACTATGAGACATGATGCCCCTCACTGACCCATGGCCCTGGGGTGGACAGCACCAGAGACACAGTGTGGGAATCACACCCGATTTGATCCCACTACACCAAGGCAAAGCACTGGGAGAGTGCAGAGGGGCAGAAAGGGAATGGAGCAGCAAGGTCCCCAGGGAATGCTGAAGGCAGACTTTGAGGCCAGGGCATGGTGCACCAACAGACTGGACTGGAAAACACTCCTAAAGGCCAACGATCCTTGAACTAACTACAAGCTTTTCTTTCTTGGTATGTTTTAATTTGTTCTTTGTCACTGGCTTGATGCTGTTGCTATTTTGTTGTACATTGTTGCTTGGTTTTGCTCTGTCTTGTTTTTGTGCATGTTGTTGTCTCCGCAGGTCTGTCTGGATAGGACAGGCTGGATGAACAATCTGGAGGAGAAAACAACGGGACTGACAGTTCCAGGGGGACATGGAGAGGGGGAGGTGGGGGGAAGGGAAGAGGTGTTAACAAACCCAGGGACAAGGGAACAACAAGCGATCCAAATTGGTGAGGAGGTGGGTATGGGAGACCTGGTAAGGCATGATCAAGGGGAATGTAACAAAGAAGAATTGCTGAAATCCGGGTGGGGACTGAGCATGATTGTGGGACAGGATGAAAATCAAGGGAAACAGAGGAAAGAGCTGGGAGCCAAAGGGCATTTATAAAGGTCTAGATAAAGACATGTACATATGCAAATATACTTATATATGAGGATGGGGAAATAGATCCATGAGCCTATATTTATAGGTTTAGTGTTAAGGTAGCAGAAGGACATTGGGCTTCCACTCAAGTACTCCCTCAATGCAAGAATACATGTTTTCTATTAAATTGGCATTCTATGATGCTCACCTTCCCGACACAACTGCTGAAGACAAAGCAGGTGCATAAGCAAATGTGGTGAAGAAAGCTGATGGTGCCTGGCTATCAAAAGATATAGCATCTGGGGTCTTAAAAGCTTGAAGGCAAACAAGCGGCCATCTAGTTCAGAAGCAACAAAGCCCACATGGAACAACATATCAGCCTGTGTGATCACGAGGTGTCGAACGGATCACTGAAGACAAATGGGTGCATAAGCAAATGTGGCAAAGAAAGCAGATGGTGCCCGGCTATCAAAAAATATAGCATCTGGGGTCTTAAAAGCTTGAAGGCAAACAAGCGGCCATCAAGTTCAGAAGCAACAAAGCCCACATGGAAGAAGCACACCAGCCTATGCAATCACGAGGTGTCGAAGGGATCAGGTATAAGGCATCATCAGAACAAAAAAATTTACCATAGTTGTAGAACGTTTTCATCATCTTTATACTCACTGTTATTCGCTCCCTATTTCCGCCCATGCTCTCCTACAATAAACCTAAAAAACTATTAATCTTGTTACTGTCTCTATAGCTTTACTTATCCTGCATTTCATATAAAGAAACACCCAATAACTATAACCAAATAAAACAGAAAAACCTCAATCCAAAATAAAGTAGAAAATAATAAAAATTAGAAATAAAATGGGTCAAAATGAAAAATAAATTATGATATGTGAAACCTTAATTTAACTGTATCCACATTGATTCACTTTCTGATGCACTGTCTGGAGGCAGGGCTATTCCCATGCCTGAGTAATAGTTCAAGGGGACTCATTAGAGGCTTAATCCCTATGGGGACTCTGCTAATTGATTTTGGGCTTTCACTGTCATCCATAGCCTTCTGGAAACCAGGTGTTCAGAATTTAAACTGTATTACAACTCCTTCCTCTAATCTTTTTTTAAAATAATTTTATTGGGGCTCATACAATTCATCACAATACATAGATCAATTGTGTAAAGCACACCTATACATTTGGTGCCCTCATCAGTCCCAAAATTTGCTTTCCTCTTGGGTTTCCGGAATCAGCTCGTTTTCCTTTTTTCCCCTCCCCCTCCCTTTCCACTCCCCCCTCCCCCATGAATCCTTAATAATTCACAAATTATTATTATATCATATTACACTGCCTGGTGTCTCCCTTCACCCACCACTCTGTGGCCCATCCCCCAGAGAGGTGGTTATATGTAGATCCCTGTGATCAATTCCCCCTTTCTACCCCTCCCCCCTTCCCTCCTGGTCCCCAAGTACCATGACCCCAATTCTGCCTTGCAGACCTGGTTAGACCAGAGGATGCACAGCGGTACAGATGGGAATTGGAAACGCAGGGAATCTAGGACAGATGAACCCCTCAGGGCCTGGGGTGACAGTGGCGATTCCTTCCTCTAATCTTATATTTTATTATTTACAGTCCTTGGATCACCCAGGCTGGTGTACTTCTGTGTGGGCTTAGCTGACCTGTCAGATGGCTGCTTGCTTTAGGACACTAGACACCATTCTTTCTGATAGCCAGGTACCGTGGTCTGATTTTCTCTTACTACAAACCAAAACTTCACTGCTATAGAGTTTATTAAAACTCATAGCAACCTTGTAGATAGAATAGCCCCTGTTTCCGATGGTGTAACTCTTTACAGAAGTGGAAAGTCTCATCTTTCTCCCACAGAATGGCTGGTGGTTTCGAACTGCTAACCTTGTGGTTAGCAGCCCAATGCATGGCCATTATGCCACCATTTATTTAGTAATCCCTTTAAGATTGTAAATATTGAACAGGGCTGCCCATAGGAACAGATTGTTTTTAGATTGAGGCAACTTTTGTGTTTCTGCTTGGAATTTTTATATTCATATATCTAA
>NW_022103906.1:49995398-50042531 GCF_000313985.2 Echinops telfairi | reverse complement strand
ATATATATATATATATATATATATATATATATATATATATCCCTGTTCCATTTTAGTGACAGCATAGCAGCTTTTTTGGCAATAATATAAGTAACCTCCATGTGGCCTTTCATAATTCTAATCAGAATATCATTAAACTAGTCAATGGAACAGGAATGAAAATATTATTGAGATAAGGGGACTATTCATACAGGGGAAAACTTTTTAGATGAAAGCACATGGGGTGTTCACATATACATTTACAAAAATTAAGTGACTGAACTATATAAGAAAATAATGAGGGTTATACACAAAGGCACGAGCTTCAATAGCATTCATTCACCACAGCAGAACCATGTCTGAAGAAGTGATCCATGTCATAAATAGCTAGGACGATATTAAAGTGACAAATATATGGTAGTCTTAAGATGCCTATTATTGGACAACGTCAAAAGCAAAATCCTTAAACCGAAGTCCAGTGCCTTACGAATCCATTACCAGGGGTAGCAGTTCTCTTCTGAATCTCTCCCTAGAGTGGCACAGCCTTATGTCCACGTTTATCTCTGGGTATTCTAGTACTTTAGGGAGTTATTTTGTTTCTTCCTGTTTTGGAATCCCAATGAGACATAGATTTTCCCTCTTACTGGTGTCCCACATAATTCTGAGGCTTTCTGCACACTCTTTTGTGCTTTTTGTTGCTTGTTCTTCTCATGGATTATAATAAAAAGATTTATCTACCAGCTCACTAATTCAGATGTCCATTTCTTCAATTTTATTACTCTTTTTCACCATGTTTTACAATTCTTTTTTTTTATTATTCATATTTGGGGCTTCTGTTTGGAATTTTTCTTGCAAGGCTTCTAGTAAGTTTTCTAGTTTTTCTATCCTTTCCTATTATCTTGGGGACCCATTCTCCATTCATTGATTGCACCAATCATTTTTCTGAATTAGTTTTCCAGTAGTTCCATAGCCTGTCAACTTCAGCCATTTCCTTTAGGACTGGGCGTTGTTCACTTGGTGGGCCTATTTCTCTGGTGGTCCTTGTTTTGGGTGTGTGTACCAATGTTTTCTGCTGTTTCCTCAGCATCTTGGTATAACTAACTGATGGGAGTAACAGGGAGGCTGGATCAGGTGGAGGTAGTTGGCTCAGATGATCAGTGCAGGAGAATAATAGAAACTTCAGAGCAAGTAGAAAAAGAAACCAAGCAGAAGAGGGAAGAGGGAAAGAATGAACAGGAAACAAACAGAAGGAAGAAGGGGGAAAGGAAAGGATAGTAGTCATTGAAGAAAAAATAATAGTTTTAAAAATTTAAAGAAGAGAAGGTAGGACCAATCAAAAGGGAATTATAAAAATAGTAAAAGCTTATATTTTAAAGAAAAGGGAGTTAAAAGTGCAAGGCTATTGCTTTTTAGTTGGGATCTAAGCTCTGCCCAGGACGGTTGTAGCTGGCGTGGTTGAGAAGTGTGTGGCTGAGCAAAAGTGGAGGGTCAAGGGGGTCAGGACCTGTGTTGGAAGCAACAGGGTATGGAGCAATTGATTAGTGGGGAGCAGCACCTAGGGGCTGAGTAGATCCAAGCGCCAGTTGGCTGCTCGGACAAGCCAAGTGTTGCTTCAGGCAGGAAGTCAGCCCAGAGCAAAGGGGTGGAGTGGAAGAAGTTGGGGTAGAGGAAACAGCTCAGACTGTTTGGGAGATGAGCTCACAAGGCAGCTGGCTGGAGTGTGGGTGAGGCTCAGACTGTCTGGGAGAAGAGGTCAAGTTGGTGTTGAAAGGACAGTGCTCACCCCATTCAGGAGGTGAAGAGATCTCCCAGAGGGGGCCAGATAGGAGCAAGCAGAGGGCGCACCAACCAAGAGGAGAGGGGGGCAGCACACCCCATCTTGGAGGAGAGGCAGTCCCTCTGAACAGTGTTGGGCAGCATGGGGTGCAAGGAACAGGGTTCACCTTCTATGAGAAGCAGTCAAGTGGGAACCCCTAGAGAAAGGGTGAGGCAGGAGCCATTTGGGAGGAAAGGTTGTTACTTTGCCATCTGCAGTGGTCTAAATGAGGTGCTGGCTGGGTGAGGAGGCAGTACTGCACAGGCCAGGCACAAGAGAGAGAGAGAGAGAACGTGTGTGTGTACGTGTGTATGTGTGTGTGTGTGTGTGTGTGTGTAGCATGCACAGGCAAGCAGGATGCATGGCAGTCAGGAGGCAAAACAGTCGTGGGGGTCTTCCAAGCCCGGGGCATCTGCTTCAAGCCGCTGCAGAGGACAGGAACCTGTGCAGGCAGTCTGCAGTGCTGCATGTATGGCGTGCAGTGCTGACTGGGAAATGAGGTGGCCTGGCGAACCCACCATGGGTTGGACAGGTGGGAGGGAGGGTTAGGCACCTCGTGGTGAATTTTCCTTCCTTTCTTTTCAGCCCACTGCAATCATTTCCGGCCCTTGGAAGATCCAGGTTACATCATCTATTGAATTGTTCTCCAAGGTGGCCTTCTCGTTTTTTCCTTTCTTGATGTCCCCCCTAATTGGGGGAGAGGGGTTTATTCTCTGTGTTGTCCGTTGGACATCTCGGACTGGAACCCCAGATCCATATCTAAAATGTTATCATTTCTTCTATTTTAAGTTTTCTTTGTGTAACCTTTTTCTCTTACCAACTTTCAATCCTCCTGGCCATATTTGGCAATTGTAATGTTGTCAAAATAAGTGGCTTCCGTTTCTTTTCTAAATAGGTAACAAATCTGAAATTTTAGCTATTTGGAGTATGTTTTTTGTTGTTGAATATTGCTACCCGTAATATTCCTTCAGTGCTGGAAATAACTAATCATTTTGTTTATTCCTTAGATAGTCTTTGTGACCAAAAGATCAGTTTGGTGAGAGAACAAGAGGTGGGAGAAGGGTATAAGAAGAAGCTGGGTTTCATGACAAACACAGTCCCAAAGAGGGACTCGTCTTCCATGGGGACAGATGAAGATAGTTTGTAGCATTTTTTATTCTCAGTGTGAAAGTTCTGTTCCTTTTGTTTTTATTTTTGATTCTACAGCCCAGAGACTACCGTGAACTGGGAGTCAGGCCATTGTGGTCTGATCACATTCATTTTCTTCTACTTGGGGTCACATTTTCTGTTGCCCAGTGTCAAAATATATTTATTCCATATATATCATCCCATATAATTATTTTCAATGGGAGGCTTGGTTGATATCTACTTCGGTGACATATTTGAAAGCAAAGATCAATTCCCATTTGTTTTGGCTCTATCTGTTATGTTGAAGTTGGGCTCCACAGTGAGTCTCAGAAGAACTAATTGGAGGCTCTGTGTAGACAGGACGAATTGTGGAATGATGGATGTCTCTGTTCTTCCAGTGGGTAGGGATCAGTAAGGGGGACATTTCCACCTATTGAGGGAAAACTATTGAGTTTCCTTAGGATGTGAGGATGTAGGTTTTGGGGAAATCACAAATGGAAAGGTGCTGAGAGTCTCTCTTTATTCAGTCCTTGCCTCCCTACCAGGGATATTAAAATTTTTTCAGCCTCCATGAAAAACCACCACGAACTAGATGGCTTTAACAATAGAAAATGGAACTCTTAGAGGTCTAGAGACTAGTTTGAAATAGAGGTCTTGTCTGGGGCATGCTCCCTCAGAAGATCCTAGAAAATAATCATTATCTGTCTTTCCTACCTTCTGATAGCTCTCGATAATCCTCAGCTTTCTGAACTGCAGTTGCATCCCTTCCGTTTGGACCTCCATCTCCCAATACCTTTCTCCTTGTGTATCTCTATGCTTTCTTTCTGGTCCCTTTTCGAGACAGGTCCATCCTAGTCGAATATGTTTTCATTCTGATCCCAAGCCGAGTGGTTCTTGCTATGTGCATTGTCAGGTCTGACTCATGGGCACCCCAGGTACAACAGAAAGAAACACTGTCCAGCCGGCACCATCCTCCCAATTGCTATCTCTGAGCCACAATAAGCATAATGACATCTCCCAAACCCTATTTCTGTGGCATTCGGAGGTTCCAGTGGATACAAACCTTGGAGTCAAACTCTTAGTTGAAGGTGGCTCACTGGTGCCGTGGGTAGAGGTGGGGCTGCTCCCCACCAGGTGAGTGGCTGAAACCACCAGCCACCCCTCAGAAGAAGGATGGGGCTGACTGCTCTGTCAAGACTAGCAATCTTCAAAGCCCTATGCAGGGTAGCTATGAGTCAGAATTCACTTGATGGCAATGGTGTCTATTTAATTGAGATCTCTCCGTTTCAATTTCTCCAGGGGACTGAACTACAATCTTCGGGGTCTATAGGTAGATGAGATGCCTCACATGGCTTATTGTTTCTACCTCCTGAACACAGAGAAGCCTATGCCTTTCCAAGGCTCCCACTGCTATCACTCCATACCTAACTACATTCATGTCTCACGTGGATTTTGCCAACTTCCTCACGTTCCCCCTCTTTCCTCCTTTATCATGCAGTCATCACATAGTAGTTATCATCACCCTTGTCGATCACAAGTTTTTACTTATCCGCCCTCTGCCATTGAATTGATTCTGACTCATAATGGCTCTGTAGGAAGAGTAGAAATGCCCCGCGGGTTTCTGAGACTGTAAATCTTTATAGGTGCAGAAAGCCTCTTCTTTTTCCCATAGAATGATTGACTGTAGCCTAGTGTGGAATGTACTGTGCTGCAAGGACAAGAGAGGATAACATATACACTTTCATGTCCTTGCCCTTTCTTCTAGCTTCTCCAATTAACTTCATTACAACCTTGTCTATACTATAGGAAATTAATACTTATTGTTTCCAATCCTCAAAATGTTCCTTCACACCCTTCATCCAGGTCTCTGCTCCAACATTATCACCTCAAAGAGACAAACTCTAATTTCCCCATTCATTTTTCACTCTCTCTTCTGACCACTAGCCTCCCACCTCTATTCCCTGATACTAATTTACTTTTCTTCATAGCACTTCATACAACCTAAACTTGTAGTATTGAATTATTTGTATGTTCTCTAGGCTCTAGTGCATCATGTAGTCAGTCTCTCTAACTAAAATGGCAGCTTCATTGAAGCAGGAAAAAATGTCTCCCTTTTTCTTGGCTGTACTTACAGTGTGTAGATCATATGCTTGTTAGGTAATGATGCCTTAATAAATATTCATTTATATGAGGGATTTAACATTCTTTGCCTGGAGTTTAATAGCATGCTGCTTTGATAATATAATTATAGAATTGTTTCAACCATTAGGGTGAATTAAACAAAAAGATTAATTCCCATTTGAAGTAAATGCACCTTATACAGTACATGAATAGTTCAACCTAGTAAAATCACAAAGGGAGGCTCCCCATTACTCCGTGTTATCTTACTTTCCGGAAATCTGTGGGCTTCTTTGGTCTGACATGTTCTCTGACACAAAAGTCCCAAGCTCTTTACAAATCCACTGGAGCATTTTAGCTGTTCACATGCTCATATCTCAGAAAAGGATATATTTATATGTTTAAATACCATTGAAACACCTTTCCTGAAATCTTAAATCTACCCTTTTAATTCACTGTAAAAATTAAGCGAACTTTATGTAGATTGATGATCTATATTAACCAGATTGTCAACCGGTCAGGAGATGTCTAAGACAGAAAATGTTAGTGGAGAAGGTGTTAGAGGAGGAATCAAAACATCTATTTCTTGTCCACTCATGACTCTTGAAAGTTGGGTCAAACCAGGCAAGGCAGCTGACCTCACAGAACTCAGTATGATGGTCATAACTCTGTGTGGAAAAACGTGTGTGTTCATGTGCTAACTTGTGTGGATGTGAAAAAATACAATGGAGGAAGATACCTTAACACTTGGTACTTGAAATATCAAAGTACATTGACACTAATGAGTCATGGGAGCTAACATTCATCTAGTACTTAGTTCTCAGGAGCACTGGTGATACCATGGATTCAAAAGACAGGGCTGATAACTAAAGGTGTTGACTGGACCCCAGAAGCCACTTCACAGGAAAGCAACCAGGCTGCTTCTGTACCTATTTACAGTCTTGGAAATCCTACTCTGTTTTACAGGGTCCCTGTGAATCAGAAGTGATTCAATGGCAATGGGGTCCATTTGAGTTTGGGATTGCATTCCAGGCACTACTCTAAGTGCTTCCATTCATTATCTTTCTTCACTTCCCCATCGACCATACAGGATAGCTAGAGTGACCATTCCTATCACACACCCAAGCAAACTGAGACAGACAGGAGTTCAGTACTTAAACCAAGGTCATTCAGTTGGAAAGTGAGTGTCAGACTTCACACTGAGGCACTCTGCCTTCACACTTGGGCTTCTTACCACGGTTTGGTATTAGTGCACACACAAAGCCTTAAAAACGTTTTGGCAGATGATTTTGTTCCTTTCAATTCCCTATCAAATTAGATAAGTTTATAAAGCCCCACACAGTCTCTAACTTGTCATAGGGCCCCATTGAGTGAATGATATTTCTTCCTTTGGATACACAAGCTTGTCATTTTCAGACTTGTTTGAGAGCAGACCGTTGTTTTCTTGCTTTTGTTTTCCACCGTCGGTACTTTCAGTTCCAGTGGCCAACAGGTCATGCTGCTGTGTTTATGTTTGCGACAATTGAGACCGGTGTGTGTGTTTTCTGGTAAAATGTCCCACCATTGGAATTGTGAGTACTGCTAACAATAAGATCACCAATTTTGTTATCTTTTCTAATTGCCAAAAATTACACTAAGGACTATGGAGCCCTGGTGATATTGTGGCTATGTGTTGGGCTGCTAACTACAAGGGCAGCAGTTTGAAACGACCAGCCCCTCCATGGGAGAAAGGTGTGGCCATCTCCCCCCTCAGGATTTACAGTCTCAGGAACCCAGAGAGGCAGGTCTACCCTGTCCGATCGGGTCACTATGTGCCTCAAGTGACTCCAGGGCCATGAGTGAGTAAATGATACTGAAGACTGGTTCTGTATTAGCCAGTTATCAATCGGCTCAACATTTTAAAAAAGCTTTGTACAACTCTTCTGAGCAAAACATTTTTGTCCACTGCACGGGCTTGCTGATGGGGTAAAAGAAACACCCATCGATAATCACCAGCAGCTCCCCTTCAACTGGCCACATTCTTGCACCCCGTCAAAGAGAATGAGCAAAATAGGTGCTTGTCCTCAACTAGCCTTTTTAAAATAATAAAAAAAAATTAGTTCTTCCTCATGTACAGAAGCATTTCTTTAATTTCCCCTACTCTCCTTAAAGAAATAACTCATGTGGGATGACAACATATTTGGTAAAGATCTCTTTGATCCCCCTTAAAATAGCTATCCCCAAGGGACAGATTAAAGAAAGTCTTGTTATTGGGGAGAAGGGGTCTCTGATCTACAGACTATAAATATAGATTACTTTGTGCCATAATAATTTTGTGTTTTCCAATTTTTTTTAATACTCAAAGAAATATCTAAGGGGGTAAAGAAATAAAGTGTTTTCTTGCAGAAAGCATAAGTCAGTGTATTATAAGTACAATGAACTGAACTGAATACTTCTGAAAAGGATCCGGGGTTCTGATCATAAGCTTAAATCGTAGGTTCTTTGAGCCTAGAATCTGGCTTCCACCAAAGATGCATTTGCCAGTGATGTTCAGCAGAGTGATTCTCTATCCAACATAGAACCCTCAGCAAGTACTGAGTTTTAGCCTGCCAGACCATCTTAAGCAATATTTTCATTCAATCATTCATTCAAAAAAATTAAAAACCAGAATCCCAGCAGTTTGTTTACCACTTATCAGAAGTCTAGAGACAATAGACAGTTTTGAACAACATTATTACTGATACGTACTCTTTGGCACTGCATACTTATATTTGAGCCCTTAGAAACACCGATGTCTTCCGTTTCACCCACACAGGTTAGCCTTCTTTTTTGATATAAAAAGCAAGCAAATATAGGAAGAAACACCTTGACATAAAATGACTCTGCTAGGCATATTCCCAGTTATGTAATAATAGAAAAGATGGGTTCTTACTGTTTTTTCTTGTGGTCATTGGTGGTTCGGTGGTGTAATTCTCTCCTACCATGGTCTGGTGGTGCTGTAGGGTAAGAGTTGAACTGTTATTCCCAATGTCATTGTCTCAAACCTGCCAGCAGCTCCTATGAAAGGCTGTCTTTTTCCTTTAATACTTAACAACTTCAAATACTATATACAGAGTTACTATGAGTCAGAATCAATTCAATAGCTGTGGGGTTTGGGTTGGGGGGTGGGGATTCAACGTAGAAAACCTAGGCTCTACTATCAGATAATGCATGCTAAGCAGGTTTCTGCATAGATTTCAGACCAAGACAGGCTAGGAAAAAAAACTTGATCTAGCACCAAAACGCAGCCAATGAGAACCCTAAGGACCACCATGGTCCCCACTACAGCCGATTTTGGGGGTGGTGCGGAATCAGCCAGCATTCCACTGCATCATGCATGAGATCCCTGGGCGTCACAGACTGAGTCCCCAGCAGTTAACAACAGCAGTTTTTCCTCAGGCTGAAAGATTTTATCTTCTTATAAAATGATAGACTGTATTTCTTTTATTTGCATTGTCTATTGTTTTAATTAGAAAACGGGGACATTTTCTCTCTTGCTGAATCCCCTCATTCCTGCTGAATGTGGTGACTAGTTTCGAGCTGTCGGTGCGTAAACGACACTGGCAGCTGCCTGGGTCACAGGGTGGCACGGTTACTCTATGGCAAAGTCCGAATAGGTGTCTTCCTTTTTTTCCTCTGTAACAGAGCAAATTAGGAGGAAGGTAAAATGACTAAGTCTCCATTAAATTCCAGAAAGGAAAATCATAAACTGCTTACTGATACTGTAGCAGGCAAATTAAAAGCAGAGTAGCTCCTTATTCCACCAAAAGATAAGATGACTTTAACAATCGGGGAAAGTCCCTGAGAGGGTAAATACTCTCATTTCACACCTGCCCCAAATATGTCAGCAGTGATCTACCTTTTACATTTGAAACATTACTTTGTCTCACGGTGGAATGCCGTGGGTTACATATGAAGTCAAGTTGTTAAATAAAACTTTTAGACTGCTTAAAATTCTGCTTTCTCATGATACATTTGAGCTTTCTCCTTGTCTATAAACTTTTCTCTTCACTCTTGGGGGCTCGCACAACTCTTATCACAATCCATATGTCCGTCCACTGTGCCAAGCACATTTGTCCATTTGTCCAGCATCACAACAACACACACACCAGCACAGTATGACAGACTGGCAGACAAGTGGTGGGACATAAAGACTAGTAGTTAGGCAGCATGACCAAGGGGATGAAACCAATGCTGCAGAGTCCGTGGTGTAATTCCCCAAAACCAATACTTATTTTTTACAATTCCTTTATTTAAACGTAAATGGTGACTATAAATGTGGACATCACCAAAAGAATACACAGGAATCAAATAACCTACACCTGAGGAAAGAGAAAATGGAGAAGCTCATCAGTCAGGATAAGATCAAGGGTTGCGTGCAGAATAGACCAATACATTAAACAAATTCATGAGAGCCTAAGGCGAGCATGGAGTATATTCCACCTACATTTAGAAGCCATCTCAATAATAGATTTGAAATATCAAACACGAATGACTGAAGGCAAGATAGTTGAGAGATGACATGAAGGACAAAAAACATGGAATCTATCAACAGCGGCAATATTCAGAAAGGTTAACACACCCTAATAATAGTTTAAAATGTATGGACTATACACTTTCTCAAAGACTAAATCAACAAGCACTGTGCTGTTTTACATATATATGTGAATTACTGATATTGCACTATGTAAAAATAACTTAAGACTGTGAAACCTTTTAAATATTCCCTCCACATACAAGCAACACAAACATATCTGAAATTTGATGGGTGCAGCAATCAAAAAGCGTTTTTCCTTTTCTGTCTTTTTATTGTTATTATTATTTCTAAGCTCCTAGACTGCAAGAAGAGGAATTTTAGGTACCATATATACTCGCGTATAAGCTGACCTGAATATTGGCTGAGGCACCTAATTTTACCACAAAAACTGCATTAAAAATGTGCTGAAAAACTCGGCTTATACATGAGCATATATGGAATGTAAGAGAGACAAAGCATCTTCCTACAACTGTGTCAAGTCTGAAAACATTCTCCAAATCCCCCTTCATGCCCCCACTTCACAACCTTACTTGCCAATTACAAACACTGGTTATTGGATGCTCGATATGGTGACATTTCCTTTAGTTCTTTTCTTATTTAAGTCACATGTGACTTACATTTTAGCCAGGGGTTAAGCAGAAAGTAACAGAAATATAAAATCAGTGTTTGCTAAAGTGGAGGATACAAGAATGATTTAGTGAGGCTGCAAAAGCAAATACCTACACTTTATCCTGGATGACGGGTTTCAGAACATTTTTAATAGCCAGGATATGGTGGGTACTGATTAATTGTTTTTCTGAAAATGGGTTGGTAGGCCAAATATATTTGGAAACGCACGTATTAAATAAAACATGTGAGGAGGTTTCCAAAAGTGTGTGGTATAATTTCTTGTCTCTTAATTCCATTTTTCCAAGAAATTTTGGAGGCCTCTCATATAACTACTTAAAAAATTCTCTTAATGTTCTTGAGTTGATTATGACTCATAGCATCCCTGTTAGCTGTTAGGTGCCAGGGACTTGGTTCTGGCCCCCAGCAACCTGATGCACACCAGAACGAAACATCTCTCAGTTTCGTGCCATCTTCGCAGTTGTTCCAGTGCTTCAGCCCACTATTGTAACCACACTACCAATTCACCACTTTCAGGGCCATCCTCCCCTTTGCTGCCCTCTGCTTTACCAAGCATGATGTCCTTCCCCTGACCTGGTCTGCTCTCCTGACAACTCGTCCAAAGTAAGTGAGACAAAGTCTCACTATCTTTGCCTCTAAGGAGCACTCTGGCCATACTTTTCCAAGACAGAGTCATTTGTCATTTTAACCTTCTTTCTTTTTTGAAATCATTTTATTGGGGGCTCTAACAGCTCTTAAATAGTACATAATCAACTGTATCAAGCACATTTGTGAGTATGTTGTCATCATCATCTCCCAAATATTTTCTACTTGTGCCCTTGGTATCAGCTTCCCCCACCCTCCCATCCTCGTGAACCCTTGATAAATTATAAACTATTATTATTTTCATATCTTATACCATTCACTGATCCCTTCACCCACATGTCTCATTTGTCCCCCAGGATATGAGGTGGTGGTTATACGTTGATCAATGTGATCGGTTCTCCCTTCCTCCCGCTTCTGCCCCCACTTTCTCCCTACCCTCATGGTATCACTACCCCCATTACTGTTCCTGAGATCATCTGTCCTGGATTCCATGTGTTGAGAGTTCTTATCTGTACCAGTGTACATGCTCCAGTCTAGCCAGATTTGTAAAGTAGAACTGAAGTCATGATAGTGGGGGGAAGGAAGTATTAAAAAACTAAAGGAATGTTATGTGTTTTGTCCATTCTATACTGCACTCATCCCTTCCTTATGACCTTTTTGTAAGGAGATGTCCAATTGTCAGCAGATGGGCTTTGGGTCTCCACTATGACCCCCTCATTTGCATCTATATAATTGTTCGTTTGGGGTCTTAAGATGCCTGATCCCTGATCCCACGACAACTCGTAATCACACAGGCTGGTGTGCTTCGTCCTTGAGGGCTTAGTTGCCTCCCTGCTAGGTGGCCACTTGTTTAACTTCATGCCTTTAAGACCCCAGACGCTGTAAGTCCATAGTATTTTCAATATTCTTCTCCAGCACCACAATTCAAACAATTAGTTTTCCGGTCTTCTTTATTCAATGGCCAACTTTAACATGCATATGAGGCAATTGAAAATTTCCTGCCTTGGGTGAAGCACAGCTTTAATCCTCAGAGTAACATCTTTGCTTTTCAGTACTCTGCAGAGGTCTTGTGCAGCAGATTTTCCTGGACTCTTGACTGCGGTCTCCGTGAGCATTGTTTGTGGATTGAAAGGACACAAAATCCTTGACCACTTCAATCTTTTCTCCATTTATCATAATGTTACCTATTGGTCCAGTTCTGTGGATTTTGGTCTTTTTTACATTGAGCTGTAATCCATAATGAAGACTGCAATCCTTGGTCTTCCTTGGCCAGTGATTCAAATCCTCTTTTTCAGCACGCAAGGATGTCATCTGCATATTGCCGGTTGTTAACAAGCCTTTCTCCAATCCTGATGCCACATTCTTCTTCATCTAAGCCAGCTCCTCTGATGATTTGTTCAAGATACAGATTGAATAAGTGAGAAGATACAACCCTGTCTCACACTTTTCTTGATTTTAAACCATGCAGTATTCCCCGGTTCCGTCTACAAAACTGCCTCTTGATTCATTACACGTCTGCATGGGCACACTGAAGTGTTCTGGAATTCCCATTATTTTCAAGGCTATGCATAGTTTATGATCCACACTGTTGAATACCTTGGTATAGTAAACAAAACACAAGTAAACATCTTTATAGTATTCTATTTTCAGCCAGGATCCCTTTGATACCAGCAATGATATCATTTGTTGCAAGTCCTTTTCTGAATAGGGCCGGAGCCTCTGGCAGTCCCTGTGAATGTAGTGCTCCAGCTATTGTTGGATGATCTTCAATAAAATTTTACTTGCATGCAAATCAATGATATTGTTCTATAATTTGAGCATTCTCTGTTTACCTTTCTTTGGAATGGGTACAAATATGGCTTTCTTCCAGTCAGCTGGCCAAATAGCTGTCTTTCAAATTTCCTGGCATAGGTGAATGAGGGCCTCCAGTGCTTCATCAGCTTGTTGAAACATTTCTATAGGTATTTCATCAATTTCTGGAGCCCTGTCTTTAGCTAATTCTTTCTGTGTCGTTTGAACTGCCTTCATCACCATTGGTTCTTGCTTGTGTGCTATGTAGTAACCCAACAGGATGGATGGGGCTGCTCCTGTAGGTTTGGTTTCTGAGACTGTAAATCACTATGAGACCAAGAAACCTCATCTTCCTCCTACAAAATGGGTAGTGGGTTTGAGCCACCGGTTTGTTTAACTAACTTCTTAACCCAAACTCCTTATACAACCTTATAGATATGTGGGAAATGTTTCGGAGGGTGGGTGGAGAATAAAGGCCAATTAAGGGGCTTCTGGACTACAGAGTGGAGAGGTAGCAACTTTTAATAAATTGGTCATAGAAAATCTTAATAAAATGATGATATATGAGAAAAGATGTCATTTTAGTTACATGTAAACAAAGATTTCATTTCAGTTACGACGGGGCTGAAGACTGCTAGAAAACTGATTACTCGATCAATTAACTGGGTAATGCTATTACTAAATGTTGGAACTCCATCATCATTGACCCAGTTTTTTAATGTACCTATTATAGGACAACCATGAAAGCATGGCTAATTCATGCACATTATTACCTCGCAGAAGACACGCCTTTTTGATCACATCTTGTCACCGCATGTCTTTTCAGGCGATATTTTTTATTTGAAAAGTTAATAGGTTGATTGTAACTCCACATTTGTGGGTTAAATCTTTGTTTCAGTGAACAGTTTGGAAAAGAAGGCTTTACCAGAGCTGAATTGGGTTGTTATTGTCCCACCTGCTTATCATTAAAAACTCCATTCTGGTGTTTTAAAAGAAACTGAATTCAGACCCTCATCCCGACCCATCCAGATTCGGTAGTGGGAAGTATTCCCCTCAGAGAAACTTTCACTTGAAATCCAATTCTTCAAAATTTCCCACAGTTGTTGTTATTGTTACTTGCTGTGTAGTCAGGGCCAACTCAGGGCAGGCAACACTGTGTGTTACAGAGAAAGACCAGAGTGTTTCTTGGTTGTTATCTTAATGCAACATGGTCACCAGATTTAACTCCCAGCCATATCTGGGAGGGTGATCATCACCAGCATGCCTTTCAATTGCAAACCATTTTTGCTATCTATGGATCTTTTTTTGCCAACTAAAAATTCACAGAAAGGCTTTCAAATCTCATAAACATTTATTTTAATCAATATTAACAATACAATAAGCATTGTGCTTACTACTGGACAATGAATGGCAGGTTTCTAGGCAAACAGGCTACTTTGGCTGTGTTACTGGTTTCCGCTATAAATAGTCTATAGGATACTGGCTTCTTCCATGTTTAATTCCAAGAGACCCATTTGATAGAACCCGCATGCAGTTTTGATAAAATACCATTGGAAGTGACTTTTAAAACATACATACCTCTCAGGCCCATTTGAGTTTGGAACAGTAACTACATAACACACAAGTATTAATGGATTCTCTTCATCATAAAAGGAAGAAACCTTGGTTGTAAAATAAAACAGTGAATATTATTCTTTTTACAGAGAATACAGCCATGGGATGAAAAACTGCCATTTTTCCCCTCAGGTGCTGCAGTCCTTGACAGTTCTTTACGTGGCTATGCCCTGGCAAGACACTGTTTAAAAAGAATCTCGCCGGCATTTGTTTATTACCTCAATTCAGTAAATATTGCAAATCAATAATATGATCAAGATTAAAGAGAGGTTTTCCTTCTTTTCAAGTTTCCCCTACATGAGGTTTTGGAGAAGCGGGTTCCTGGCATAACCTTCTGGTGATTCACTGCATCTACTCTGTGAAGAAGACGCTTTCCTTCTGGGTATGGGATATAACTTAGCCTGCTGTGCATTCACAGCTTGTCTGGAAGGTGAAGAATGTTTCTAGAGAACTCCTCTCCCATTACACTTGGTAGCAAAGGTTTCAGAATTCCTTTCATGTGTGTGTGTGTGTGTGTGTGTGTGTGTAAAGGTGTTGTTTATTAGCAGATAGGATTGGTCAATTCTTCTGTCTAAATTAATTTTTCTTTATTGTCCTTTCAACCTGTTGTTATTCTGACAATCAATGAATGCTATCTATTAAACAAGTTGTTTTATTTTTGTTTTTTAGCAGTTTTATTGGAATACAATCCACAAATCATACAACTCGGTAGTTCAACCATATAAAGAAGAGTTGTACAATCATCACAATAAAAAAGTTGTGTTGCCATATATTTCACATATAATACAATTTAATTGTTCCATCATCAAGAGTTGTGCCATCATCCCCAAAATCAATTGCAGAACATTTTCTTCTCATACTCATTGTTAGCTCCCCATGTGCCCCATCCTCCCCTGACAGACCCCTTGGTAATTACTAATCCACTTATTCTGGAGTTCATGTACAAAAATTACATGCAAAAACAGCCAAACAAAGTTTGTTTGTCAAACTATGTTGACAAAACATAGAAAAAAAGGTGAATCCAAAAGAAAGCAGAAAAACCTGAAACAACTTTTAAATGGATCAAAAGGGAGATCAAATCAAACTGAATTACATCTGCCATAATCAACATCATAATGCTGTCTGCTAGCCAGGCTGTTCACGTCCCTGGACTGTGGTCACAGGGGATTCCCTGGTTTAACCCATGTGTGGACCCTGCAAACAGATTTTGAGGTTCACCTGTCATCCATAGCCTTCTGCAAACCAGGTGCTCATAATTTAAGCTCTGATACCATTCTCGCCTTCAAATACAGAGTTTATTATTTACAGTCCGTGGATCACACAAGCTAGTGTGAGCACAGTTGATGTTTCACTTAGATGGCTGCCTGTTTAAAAACAAGTCTTCAAGACCTCAGGCACTATTCTTTCGGATAGTAGGGCACCATCTGATTTCTCACCACACTTGTCTATAGCATCCATACCTACAGTGATTACTTAATGAGGTTAAGTATAGACATAAAAACGAATTGTCCTTAGATTAGGATTAGAATTAAGTTTGAGCCCCAAATCCAAACATATACCTGTGGTTTATATATGTATTGGTTAACTTTAGAGATATTACTATTATTTGATGGAAAACATTATAAATCATCCCCCTGGACAATAAGGTAATTTTATTAATAGTGTCATTTATTTAGCCAGTGACATCGAATTTAATACACTGTTGAGAAAAGGTTGTATACAAATCCAAGCTGGCTTCAGACCACGATTCAAGAATGGTGGAATCTTTCAGATTAAACTCGAGTGACTGGACACTATTTACATTAACAATGAGGGTTAGTGATAAAGCAAAACTATCCATAACATTCATTCACAAAGGTTGAACCACACCTAATGCAGGTCATCAGAAAGCAAGAAGGGCATTAATATAATAATTGTAGAGCAGTTCTAGGTCACCCTTTCTTGAGGACACTCGAAATATGAGATCTGAATCAAAGTCCCACAATTGCCAACCCTAATCCCTTGGGATAGCAGTCACCTGCTGCTTCTCCCAGGAGGGCATCTCAACCTGTAGTCGAAGGGAGCGGGTTGGTTCTTTACACCCGCTACAAGTGGGCTTTCGACATGCGTCCTTCGGCTGTGATCTAGGAAGGACTTTGTGCACCTCGAGAGGACAGAGTCTAAAGTCCCAGTCGCCTATACCACAAGTCCAGGTCAGAAGGGACTGGGTAGAAACTAGGTCAAAAGTGTCAGATTAGGAGTATAATACCGGGCTCATTCTCCCCTTGAGTTCTAGATGAAGTCTTGTTAAGATTTTTTTTTGCCTACGGGATGTTGTACCCACCAACAGAAGTGTCATTGCCTTCTGGGAGACATGCATGCGCCCCAAGGTCCATCCACATCATGAGGCGCTTCCTGGTTTCATGGCTGTTTTGTAGGGAGTCCTAGGAGTGAACATTGAATCAGGAAGACCTAAGAAGAATGCGTGCCTTCGAACGGTGGTGCTGTAGTGAATAATGAATGCACCAGGCACTGCGAAAAGAACAACTTTGTCTTGGAAGAAATACAGCCAGACTACTATGTAGAGAAAGCATGGTGAAAAGGGGACCCTTGTCTAGTTCTCATTCTCAGGGGAAATTTTTCAGTTTTTCTCCACACAGTTTGATCTTGGCCATTGGATTTGGGTAGATGGTCTTATTTTGAGGAATTCCTCTTCGAATCCTATTTTATTGAGTATTGTTATCAGAAAGGGGTATTGGATTTTGTCAAATAATCTTTCTGCATCTATTGATATGATCATGCGGTTCTTTATCCTTTATGTGATTTATGTGGTAGCTCACCTTAGCTGTTATTCAAAAGCTATTCTTGCATCCCTAATATGAAGCCCCCTTTGTCATTATAAGTTATTTTTTGATATGTTGGATGTTATTGGCCAGAACTTGCTGATCATTTTTGTGTCTATGTTTATGAGGGCTTATTGGTCTTTGGTTTCCTGTCTCTTTGGTCTTTGCCTGCTTTTGTTATTGGCTGTGCTTGCTTCACAGAATGAGTCCAGGAGTTTAGGTTTCTTTCAATCATTGGGAGTCATCCGGTGCCCTTGGTGCCACTCCTTCCTGAATGCTTATGGCAATGCCTTTGTGAGCCCTCTGGTTCTGGGCTTTTCTTGGTTGGAAGTCTATTACTTCTTTTGGGGAGATCTGTTCAAATTTTCTACAATTGTTTACATTGATTTGGGTAGGTGGTATATTTCTAGGTATTTATCCATTTTTTCTAGTTATCAAACTCATTTCAGTACAGTCTTTCATAGCAATGTGGTTTTCGTCATTTGTAACTTGCGATGAAACCTTTTACAACTCTAATTGTAGATATTTGCATTTATCTTTTGTTTCTTTTGTTAAGGTTGTGAGAGGTTTGTGACTTTTGTTAATCCTTTTGAAAACCAACTTCTTGCCTTGGTGATATTTTCAATTTTTTATTTTCCAGTTCATTTCTGGTCTAACTTTTATGATTTCTTTTCTTCTATTGTTGGAGGGTTTATGTTGTTGGCTTTGTTTTAGTTATTAGAGGTTTCCTTAAGATGTTGATTGTAGATTTCTCCTTTTTTAATATGTGCATTGATTGGATTTTGTTATGTTGTTATCATTCTTGTTTGTTTCAATGAATTTCTTCATTTCATCGCTTATTTGATCTGTTACTAAGTCATTTTTAAGTAGTATGTTAATCAGCCTTCATGTGTTTGTCTCTATATTCCTTTTCTTTCTATTGCTGATTTCCAGTTTTGTAGCATTGTGATCTGTGGAAACAGCTTGTAGGATTTTAATACTTGGTACTTTGTTGGGGCTCCTTTTGTGGCCTATAATGTGATCTGTTCTAGAGTGTGTACCTTGTGCACTGGAGAACACTGCATACTGTGTTGTATATATATTTGTGATGTAAAGCTGGTTGATTGTGTTGTTTAACTCTTGTTTCTTTATTAAATTTCTTTTCTGATAATCTTTCACTGAGAGTAGTGTGTTGAAGTCTCCTATGTTTGTCAAGCTGCTTATTTCTATTTTCAACTCTGTGAGAATTTGACTGATGTATTTTGAGAGACTTTCATTGTGTGTGCACGTTTATTAACGTTATATATTCTTGATTTATTTGTCTTTTAATCATTATGCACCGTCCATTCTTGTCTTTAATTATGTTGCTTGCCTTAAAGCTTATTTTATCACAGATAAATATTGCCATGCCTACCTTTTTAGAGTTGCCATCCTTTGATTTTGAGTCGTCTTTGACTTTGAGTTCAACATGTGTCTCTGGTAGGCAGTATATCGATGAATATTGTTTTCTAATCATGTCTGCTACTCTCTGATTTTGATTAGTCTATCGAACCCATTGGCATTCAGTGCCATTATTGATATCTACAGATTTGTTGCTGTAATGTTTTTGTGCTTGTGTTTCATGTCTTTTCCCCTTTTCTTTCATGTGTGTGGGGGTGTGGGGGTGTTGGTGTCATTGTTCCTCTGCTAGTCTGTGTTGTTTTGAGTGCTTTTCTCTTTCACGTGCTGGAATTCTATTGCTACGGCAGTGAGAATATGGAGGAGTCTGTGCTCTCCAAGCTAAAATGAAAAGAAATTTTAAAAGCCCTTCTTTGAGTGGATGTTCCAGATCATATAGGCTGTCCTGCTTTTGCATGGGTAGAATGTATATTCTCAGCTGGCAGGGTCACAATGGAAGAGGACACAAGAAGAGGAAGTATTAAAGAACTAACAAAAAATATGATACAACAAAAATATAAAAACTGAAGATTATAAACAAAGTGAAAAAAACATCTTTGTGGGTGGGTGCTTCCTGCTCATTTGGTAGTGTTATTTTGATTATATGTGTATTTCATGGGGGAGAGGGGCACCTGAGGGGTGGGCAGGGAACCAGAGTACAAAGCAGGAAAGAAATAGAGAGGTGGCGAAATGGTCAAAGTTGTTGTTCGGGTACTGAGATTTCTGCCACCCAGCTGCCCACATGGTCTGATACCCACATAGTGCCCCTAGAGGCAAACAAGATGGTTGGCCAGCTGCCATGGCTCCGGAGCTAGGAAAATTGGCTGTGCCAGGAAGGAGCAGGACTCCCCAAAGCAGCTATTCCTTTGGTTAATAGTAAAGGGGACTCTGACAGCAGACATTGTTGTTATCCCCCTTTAAGGAACTTGAGTCTACTTGGCTGTCAGGTTGATTGCCTCACTGCCAGGAAGTGCAGGCGATTCCTCCGCGGGGAACTTCTCTGGTGGCTGCTGCGGAGTTCTTCCTGGGCTGCTTACCTGCCCACCGATCTCGTCCTCTCAGTGCTTTTTTTAGAGCTAAGGAAATTCACAGAAGTTTCCTGGTAACATTCCAGAAGTAAAAACTGATGACATTTCAGCAAGTGGGCAAATTTAATTAGAGTTGAGAATATATTAAAATCAAGTAAATTATATTATACATCAAACACACTTTAATGCCTAGAACAGAGGTGCTAAAAATTACTTCAAGCGAGGTATTTTTTTTTCTTTTTCTAGAAATGTTTTTGTTTCTTTTGCTGGCTGAAGAGAAGGTTATTTAAATTCACATTCTGAGTGAACAGTATTGTTCTAAAATCAAAAGGACTAGACTCTGTGGAAGTAAACTAAACATTGTGTGAAGAATGTATCTCTAGGGCAAATATTTCCCATTTTCAGGTTCTTACAATTCAAACCTCTCCATGGATGTTTTCCTAAAACTTTCATATATAATCTGAATGATATTTCTGACAGCATATATCTCTTCATTGACTGTTACTTCTTACCACATCCTCAGATACTGGCAACCTGGGCAGCTTAAAGCTTTCCTTGAGTTTTGTAGCTGATATTATGAACTTTACTGCAATGTAGAACAAGTAGACAAAATATTTTCCACTTTGGTATTTGCTATTCTCATATCTCATTAACTTTATAGCCTTCCTCTGGGTGCTTGATATTTCTGCATCAGGAGTTTTAATGCTACAGACTTTTTGGGTAATCACAAAAAGTGATTATTTCAAGAAGTATATCCTAATAAGAACTTTCATTTGTATAGTTTCCTTAGAGTTTATCAAAGCACCCTGACATACACAGGTAACATACCCAGCTGGCCTAGGAAAAAGAAAAAAAAAATCCTCTCATTCTCCACATTTTGTAGCTAAAGTAGATTGGTGTGAGAGAAGTTCTTATTTTAGAGGTAGAAAAATAAATCAAATCCAAACCTTTTTACACAAAGTCTACAACGCATTTTTAGCCAATAATTTATGCTTGATTACATACATATAGCTTAACCTACCAAAATGCATAAAATCATAGAAGGTAATACAATTAATTTTCATTGTATAAAGTCCTCAATCTATGAAATCCAATGTAGTTGAGAATATACTATTAGTCAGTCCGGCGGCATAGATTCTGATTCCCAGCGACGTTTCGGATAGTGGAGGTCTGTCCCCCAGGTGCCCTAGGCTGTCATGTAGGTGCTGCATAAGGCAACAGCTTTCTCTTGTGGAGCAGCTGAGAGGGTCACCCTACTGGCCATCTTTTCGTTCAGTAGCCAAGTGCACTGACCCTGAGCTAGGGGTGCTCCTCATTGTTGAGATTACTGTCTCGAAATTCTTCGTTATTCTTAGTTACCCCACCATTGTACCTAAAACAATAATGATGTTCATTTCCAGTCCTTTTTCAAAAGTGTCTGCTTGATTGCTGTATCTAGTTAAAGTCCCTGAAAGCCAAATCTAACGAAATTCACAGACAGGACTAATGATAAAATATAGCACCATGTTAATAGATATAAAACCTGCATTCAGATATCTATCAGTATAAACTCTGGGTTCAGAAAATGAAATATTTACTCATCCATTAAATCTATTATCAATGTATTTGATAGGTTTTATGTCAACTTGGGTAGGCCAGGGATGTCGCTAGTTTGGTAGTAATCCCCGAAGGTGTGATCTAACACAATGTACTCAAACCCATGATGGAATCTACTCTAACAACGAATTCTGTGACCAGCCAGTGGCTGGGGCAGAATGTTATTTTGTTCAGTGCCATACAGTCAGGTCAGACTCCTCCTGGTGCGATGTACAACAGAATGCAATAGACCTGGTCCTGCTCCATCCCTACAATTGTTGTTCTTGTTGTTCTGTTTGAGCCCATTGTCGCAGCCATTATGTCAATCAATCTTGTTGGGGGCCCTCCTTTTTTTGCTGCCCCTCTACTTTACCAAGCATGATATCCTTTATGTCCTTTAAGCAACCTTCTAGTTTCAGTCACAGCTTCGATGTCATTGGAAGAAAGACTCCCTGAGAGTATGACTTGCACCTGTTGAATCAGACCTCTTGAGAAAGAAGTCTCATTTCTGCTGCATCTGGATCCTGTGCCGACTTGGTTGACTTCCTGTCATACTGATTGCCCATTCGAGGAGCCATCAGTTGACCTTAGATTCATTCAACTTGTGATCACCAGCCAGTGGTCTTCCTGCTCCCTAGTTGGTCATCTTCCACAGCTCCAGGAGGGAAGAGCAGCCTCCACTTTATCATCTGGCCCACAGACTTCAACCAGCTGGACTTCACCTAGTTCTATAACTGCCTGATCCCTTTCTTGATATGAATCTTTTCTATATGCATACACACGTAAGCACCATTAGTTTTGCTATCTTAGCGTAATGAGTCTTAAACTATGGGTTATGTAAATGTGGGTGTTAGGAAAAATGGGCAACCACAAAAGTTTTCTGGACCGACACAATGAAAAATCAAATGATGATGAATTAGTAATTTAGTGAGGCCTGGGCCATGTGAAATTCCCTCTGTGCAGTGGCTCATTCTGTTGTGCATGGGGTTGCTGTGATTTGGAACTGATTTGGCGGCATCTGATAACAACAACAACATAGCCACGGTAACAGAGCATGGTGTCGACTGGACTAGAAAACAAAACACATTCTGTCTTTACATCAAGGCCCCTTTCAATCTCTTCACTGTCTGGCCCTGTTTCCCTAGGGTGACCTGACAAAAATCTATAAATAGTTCTTTACCCCTGTGACCTGGTTACAGTTAGCTCCTCCTGACTCCCAACATTCGGTGATTCAACAACAGACAATTTGGACAGGCATGGAATTACCTGGAGAAGTTTTTACAACAAGAAAATTTCCCCAACAGTACCACAGTAATGTTAAGTTGCTGAATTCAAAGGGTTTTTTTGTTGTTGTTTTCCCTACATACTTTGGATCACAATTATACCACAGCACAAGTAGCTGGAACTTCATGATAGATAGAATAGTGTTTATGAAACTGAATGAAGTATGCGGTAGAGGTTAATAGTGACAACTTTTTCCCTTTGATTGTTTCATCAAATTGAGGTTCACCTGGATTGTGATGTGCTTGTCTGAGTTTAGACTAATCAACAAAGAATAAAGAGAATAAGAAGAATAAGACCACTGGGTGAAATAATAAAGAGATATTGCTCTGTAGTTAATAAGTGTTTGTCTGCTAACCAAATGGTTCGTGGTTGGAGCCCGTCATCTAGTTTGCTGGAATTTGCTTCCATAAAGATTTGCAATCATGAAAACCATTGGAGACCGTTCTACTCTATCTCTACTATAGGGACGCTGTGGGTTGGATGAAAGCAGATGGCCACATCTTACTCTGACTGAAAGGTTAGTGGGTTCAGACTGCCAGATTTCCAGCTAAGCACACAAAACCCAAACTCACTACCATAAAGTCGATTCTCACTCATAGTGATCCTATAGGGCAGTGGAGAACTGCCCCTTTGAGTTCCCAAAGCGGTATATCTTCATAGGAGCAGACAGCCTCGTCTTTCCCTGTGGAACAGGGGAACTGCTGGCCTATGGAAAGCAGCCCAACACATAACCTGTTATAATACCAGGGTTCCATCGAAACCAACGTTCACTGAGAAACTATCAGCTACTACGCAGTTCGCACAGTGCTACTACGACACAATTAGAGTTTTCCTGCTTCAAAATGGACTCAACTGGTAACTAGAATACCTGACACCCCCACGGAATACCAGACTAGAGCTGTACTCCATAGGTTTCTTAAGGGCTGAGTTAAAAATAAATAGATTGTAAGACTTTTCTTCTGAGATGCCTTTGGGCAGACTCAAACTGCCAACTATTTGGTTAGCAGGTGACCATGCTAACCCTTTGCAACATTGTTAATTGCATGAGGCCAACTATTATTCTATATCCTTTAAATATGTTATTACATTAATCTTCACTAAAGAAACTAGGCCCGTTGGACACAGGAAGAAATTGAGACTGAAAGAGCGGTAAGAAAAAGCCTTAGGTCTTATAGCTCTTAAAATGAGGAACAGCTTAGCGAGCACAGGAAATCAGAGGCCCGAATCTGAGCACTAACCTCAACATCATCACACTTCTTTGTTCCATGAAAGATCCCCAGTTTTCTCTGAAATTCTGGTTGCATTTCCAACCATTAAATATCAGAGCTTCATATTAAAATGAATTGCAGAAATAACCTAACTTCAGAAGTTATACTTTACTTTTTATTTCAAGAAGCAAAACATTGCATTATTCTATTTCTGTAATTGGGCACAAAAAAAGCCCATGAAGAATATTCCCTTTAAGTATATGAGGCTACTCCTGAATTGCTTTTACTTGTACTAATGCCACAATCACTCTCAAAAGATTCGGTTACCAAGAAAAAAGATCCTCAGTGCTAGGGACATGATTTACTCATTTACTTATAAACTGCCTCTTACTGCCCTCAGGTAGACTGGATTCCTGCTGCGAAAGGAAAAGGCCCAGGCAGGTGGTGCTGCTGGAGAAACAGAAGCTGCAAAGGGCAGCATATATTTTTTAGCGACTACTCCCTCTGAAATTCTGACTGCTCTCATCACTTCTACACATACAGTTGCCAAAGATGTTACAACTAGATTTGGTCAAAATGAATGTTTTAGTAACTCCATTTGTATTTGGAGTAGAAAATGGTCACAGAGTTATAGAATAAAGACTTTACAATTTTAAGATATAAAAAAGCTATGCTCATATGATTACAAAACATGGAGTTAATTCAGTCAAAAACCTCCCTCAAAATGGGTTGACTAAGCTAAATCCAAATGATTCAATTATTACAAAAGTATTTTATTATGACGTTTATTCAAAGACTATTATTGTCAGTGACCACTGGTGAACTAATAAGAGCTTAGCAATTTTAATTATGTTGTGGTAGTTGGATGTTTCTGTCAGCTTGACGCTCGTGAGTGTGGGTGGAGTCGAACCTGTCAATAAAGCCGTAGCTTGATGACACTTCTTTCGGGGTGTGACCATTTAGATGAGAGTGAGGGACTCTGGCAAATGCCTCTCTCTGCCACTTCTCCCTTTTCATTGGCCCGTCACTGGGATTCGGTGTCTGCAGCTAGAGCGGTCTCACGTGGGCCACCCAACCCTGAGAGATGCTGGTGCCCTACCATGTTTCCATTGACTTCAGATCCCGTGACCCTGCACCCACTGGCCTGTGGTCTCTCTACGTCCTGGCTTGGTTCACCTTTCTGTGTGGCTGAGGGAGTGTGAAGAGGGACTGAGGGACTAGCATTCAACTTAAGGTCTTGAGTTGGAGTGGGCTGAGATGGCTTCTAAATATATAAATACTTCTTGATATATAATTATTTATTTTTTAATTTTTAATCATTTTATTTTATTAAAAGATCATTTTACTGGGGGATCTTACAGCTCTTATAACAATCCATACATCAATTCTATTGAGTATATTTGTACATATGTTGCCATCATTTTCTAAACATTTATATTCTATTGAACCCTTGGTATCAGCTCCTCTTTTTCCCCTCCCTCTCATACCCTCATGACCCCTTGATCAACTATAAGTTATTATTATTTTCATATCTTACACCAACCACTGTCCCCCTTCCCTCATGGATATACAATTGATAAACATTTTTTCTCTAGACAACTCAGCCTAACATATGTTTTTATACCATCACATCATCTAAGTGTCTCCCAATGGTAATGGTGTGTACTATCTTAAGATAAATAATAGAATGTGTTTGTATATTAACCATATTTAGCATATGATTAATTTTTATTTTATATATTTATGGTAAAAAAATCTTCTCCCCCAAAGAAAACAGATGTGATGTAAGGGGCATAGTGTGGTTGGAGTTCATTTCACCAGGTCAGACTTTTAATCAAACTTTCTATTTAGATCTCTGAAAAGATTGCATAACAGTGTGTGACAAAAAAGGCCTGATTTGTAGCAGCCTGGGGACTGGTTTTGCCACCACAACAACGTACCTGTTCACAAAGCCATCTCAGTGTGCCAGTTTTTGGCAAAAAACAGCATGCCTCTCTTGCCCCATGCAGCTTACTCACCTGACCTTGCTCCATGCAACTTCTTTTTGTTTCCCCAAATGAAGAGGGACATCAAAGGACAGTGATTTGACGACATATAAGAGGTGAAGGAAAAAACAAAGGAGGTGCTGCCAAAAAGATGAGTTTAAAAAATGTTTCCCAGAATGGAACTGCAGATTTGACAAATGTATTAAGTGTAATGGAGAGTACTCTGAAAGTGATAAGGTTGTTTTGTAAAAAAATTTAAATACATAGTTTGGGAGGAAAATATTCCATTTGGGGGGAGGGGTTCACAATATGTATGAGTCCTATGGGGCACTGAACTGCTAACCTCATGGCCTATAGTTCAAACCCAGTAGTTGCACCACAAAAGAAAGCTGAAGCTTTCTGGTTGCGTAAGAATGTATTTGAAAAATCGATCCTGCATAGGGTGGCGAGGAGACAAAACTGACCCCATGGCAGTGGTTTTGGTTTCGCTTTTAGAGAGAGCAAAGAATAAGTGCACTTTCATTGAACGTGCCATCTCGTCTTCTGTGTTTACATTTATAGATGGAAAGAAAAAGAAATAAAATGAAAAAAGCATCACTTGAGTTGGATAGCATTAAAAGTCACCCTACATATTAAAATTTCACACTATTAATGAAAACTGAAAAAAGTGAAAAAAGAAAGCATTCATCATTTACTTTATCAAATCTGTTTAAGCATCAATAAGTGCGTATGGTGAGTTCGGTATTATAACATCCAGTTCAAAGTTCAATTATGGATATGCAAAGTAAATTTCATTAGTGAGCACTTACCAGGACAAGTCAAAAAGTATTGTTATATTATGTATATATAAGTATTTATTATGAACAAAAATGTTTAACTATGCTTCTACGATCAATGAATGGCTGCAGACAAACTTTCTCAGTCATACATTTGTCTTAATCTCAGAGTAACTTCCTACAAAGGATACTTAAAAAAAAAAAAGCATCGTATGAATTATCAAGTAGCATAAGTGGTTCATTTTCCCATCAATCCTTTAAACAAGGTTGAAGCCAAAGAAGATGACTTAATGAAATGAATCCTAACCAAAGATACGTCTTGGATATTCTTGAGAGGGCAAAGTCTATTCAAAACAATGGCTTCCAAGGTGATGTGTGGGTGCATTCAATTTATGGCTGAAAGGTCAGTTCAGAAGATTATGACGCAGTTGGGTTTTTTCAAAGGGTAGCTTTGACAGATTTTCTCCAAGAACACATGAATATGATGAGGTCTTTTATGAAGAAATTTGAAACTGCATTGGTGATAAAAATGACAAGAATGCTGGGCCAATAATTTTTTTCCCCATCATGACAACACACATGCTCATTCTTAGATAGGAGCAAGGCTGTCCTACAATAATATATATGAAAAACCTTGCCCCAGGTACCCTACTGGCCTGCTCTAGCCACTTTAAAATTTGTGTTTGTTCTCCAAATACAACATCTGAAAGAAAGACAATTTGAGTTCCACAAGGATGTGTAACTTCCATTTTGAATGTGGTGTAAATCAAAAAGTGAAGATTTCTTCCAGGAAGAGTTAGAGATGGCAATACCACCTGCAGTGGTGTATACAACTAGACGTGTGATATATCAAGAAGCAATAACTTCATTTTTTTTATTGTTTTGTTTTACAAAGATTTCTATGGCCCTTCAGCAATATTTTTTGACTTACCTTTGTATAACAAAATTAGGAAACTGTTTCCTAAAAAAATGTTCTAATTTCATAACTCTTAAATCTAATTTGCATTATTATTGCAAAAATTAAAATGTTGTCAAATACTGTCTTCATTTTAGTGACAATGTAAAATGTATATTTTCAACTTAAATTTCTATGTTCCAAAAATAAAAACAGATAAAGAAAATAATCTATATTCCATTTTCCTCACTTCAAATACATGTATTTAAAACAAAACTAGACTTTAAATAATCAGAGTTTTATGCTAGAATGCTACTATATAAAAATACTAGACACAATATTGATCAAAAAGTAATGCATGTAATGCCCATGGCAATAAAATGACAAAAACAGATTATGTTGATAAATGCTAAAGGAGGAGGATTTTCATTTTCTCTGTAGCCAGTAAAAACAGTTTTCATAAAGAATTCAAATACATCATTTTGTTTCTTATTTATCAAGCAAGAACAGAAGAAATTTGAATAAGCTCAAAGAAAGTAAAATTTTAAAACTAAGAAAATTTATAGGCAAATAAGTGAGACAATAGAAATTCATCACAAAACCAGAGTCATGGTCTACTTGAGGCCTAATTGTGTGCAAAAAGGGGGGGACTCCTCTTTAAAGAACTTCCTCAGGAACTACTTAGAAAAGCTGTTTTGCTGTCTTTCAGTGATAGAAGCAAAGAACAGAACCATGTCCTCTGTTAGATAAAAGTTATAAGCACAGATCTCAGTCATCTAAAGAAAACTACTATCACAAATATCTGATAAAAAACACAGAAATCAATACTCAACAAGATTATAAAGCTCACAAGAATTTTAATTTTAAGTGAAAGTGCAAATAATTCTGATGAAGGCAAAATCACAAAAATTATTGACAGTAAAGTATGGTTGTACTTAAGTGCTCTGATGAACTTGAGTTTTTAAAGAATTAGAAAAACTTTAAAGGCAAAACAACATTATCAAAAGGATAAGAAATAATAAAATACATTGATGTGTCTATGATGTGTCTATGTTTTTGTTTTCCTTTTTTAATGAGTGACTTTTAATTATTTGGGCTTTCTCCCTATAACATTTTTGACTGGGGACATACACAGCTTTCTGATTTTTTAAGATTAACTATAAATATTATTTTTAAATAGAAAGATGAAATCATAAACAAGGCCAAACACAGGAGGGGAACACAATGCTAAGAACTACGTGAGAAAAGGTGAGCTACTCTGGTAACCACACAACAGAGAAACAGAAAGAAAAGAAAATTAAAGTGAGTATCCACAGTGGGAAGAAAATGCAAAACCAGGATTGGAAGAAAACGTATTAATACCTACAATATGTAGATAACTCATCTTGCTTATTGAAAGTGAAGAGTGTAAATTGTGAAAATAGATGAAAGAAATTTAACATCAGCTAAACAGTTTTAATTTTTTCCTGTAAGAAGCCATTACAGTTTTTGAATGAAACAATATATAAACATATTATTTTAAAAGTTTTGATAATATAGTGTATCTTTACCCCTCTCTCATCTGATCTTAAGAATGACATCTTTAATTATAATTATATTTATTGAAATATCTGGCTTATTTATTTTCATTATAAATTCTCTGAAAATAGAATTAGTCTTATTAATCTTACATTCTCTGAAATCTAGCTCAGTACTTATCTGGATTATGGAAGAAAAACACAAATTATAATTTTTGAATAGTTGGCACAGAATCTGATCACACAGGAACCAGTAAAAGAAGTTATTAAAGTTTCTGAACTTGAATTAGAGTTGCAGTAATTAGAATAAAAATCAAATGATGGATGAAGTAGACAAATAGTTAAACAGTCCTTGATGTATGCATCAAAAGATTATTTGAAAATGGAGAGTTTGGAGAGAAATGTTATCATTATGCTATAATTTTTGCATAAAAAATAAGTTGTCAATAGGGGCACACCTTATGAATATCAGTAATACCAATTGTTACTTTAAGTGGATCTACAATGACCAGGGAAATCCCAAAGAAGCATAAATCAAACCTGTTGAGTCAATTCTGATATTAAGACTGTAAATCATTACTGGAACAGACAGTTTTATCTTTCCCATGGAGGGTAGCTGGTAGGCTTGGACTGCCAACTCCTAGTTAGCAGCCCAACACTAACCCACAGCACTAGCAGGCATTCAAGAAATAGAACAATGTATTGCATTCAGCAAATCTCCTTCCAAAGACTTTTTAACATCTTAAAAAGCAAAGATGTCACATTGAGAATTCAGGTGTACCTGACCTAAGCCATGGTATTTCTAATCCCTCATATGCATGCACAAGGTGGACAATACATAATGAAGACTGAGACGAACTGATGCTCTTGAAGTATGGTATTGGTAAAGAATTTTAAATATATCATGGACTGCCAGAAGAACAAAACTAAACTTTCTTGGAAGAAGTACTGCCGGAATGCTCCTTCCAAATGACAATGGGGCGCTGTCCTCTCCTGTGCTTTGGACATGTTGTCTTGTGGGATTAGTACCTGGTAGAGGATATGCTTAGTGGCAGTGGCAAAGGGATGTTGCTCAATGATATTGATTGACAGGGTAGCTTCTACAATGGACTCAGGCATAGCAATGATTATGACAATGGTATCGGACCTGGCAGTGTTCATCCTATAATATACAAGGTTGTTATGAGTTACAATTGACTTGACAGCAATAATACACCATTTAGAATCTGCCATCTAAGAAACTGCTTTACTTGCAGACATGTACACATACTTATTTATTGGAATGCAAGGAAATTTGGAAAGCTATCTTCACTGGCAGTTTTATCAAAGGATAGAAATAGGTGTTCATTGAGGATGCAATATTGGAGCTGGGCTTTGAACAATTAAATTATCAATAATCTCTTTTAGATGAGGGAGCTTTTGCTCAATGGGAAAAAAATCAGTGTCAGAAATAGAAAAAAATGGTCTCCCATAGCAAAATAATATTAATAATAATGTTTCACTGTGTTTTCAGTCTGATTTAAAAAATGATTTTCATGTTTTAAAATTTCCCAATCATGACTCTCAAGTCTTCATTAAATTTTTTATGTTGTTTTCATCAGAAGTACTTTGTTTATGAATAAAGAACACATTTCTATCGATTAGAAATTTCAGACCTTTTGGTATCGAATCTACAGACACTTGGAGTTGCTTTGAAAAAAGCACATTGATAAGTATAGATGTGCTTAACTAGTAAATAAACCAGGAGGGTCTTTCGGCCTCGGTTCTCTAAGACTCTGTGCACTTCACAGGCAGTGGAGAAATGCAGCTCAAGCACTGGAGTCAAGAATAGCCTGACTCACAGCCCAAATCTGTCAGCATTGACCAGCAGGCACATGGAACCAATGAACTTTGTTTTCTTCTATTTCCTAAGTTGTGGAACCGGGTATCTCAGTTCAGCACATGCATACAGCACAAAGAACACTAAGCATCTGAACAATGATAGGTGTTTTTTTTAATGGTATGAAATTATTTAGTGCTTCCATTGCCTTATTTTTAGATGTGGTCAGAAAAAATGTGCTGTGTTTTTCCCTAACTATATAAAACTTTAACCTGAAAGTGTACTATGGGTTTTGTAACAGTATTCCAGAGTAAGATGTATTTTTCAGACAGGTTGTAACTTTGTGCACTTGACTAAGCCTCTTGATGTCTCAGCTCACTAATCTCAAACATGAAAGGACACTCGAGAATCTCCAACTGCTTTGAAGCAGTTCTCCGGCTGCATCGAACAAAAACCACAGCAAACTCGCGTAAACAAATGAAAGAGGTATTGCAGAAAGTATGCTGTTGAAAACCTAAGAAAGGTGGGAACCAAGCATTTCTAGAATTTCAGTGCAGAAAACTATGAACCTTCCTATATTGCTCTGGGATTAACATGAGTCCTATTCTCATTCTCTACCTCGCAATGCAACTCTCTAGAGCAGCGGTTCTCAACCTGTGGGTCACGACCCTTTTGGGGGTCTAATGACCCATCACAGGGGTTGTCCGATTCATAAGAGGAGCAAAATGACAGTTATAAAGTAGCAACAAAAATAATTTTACGGTTGGAGGGGGGTCACCTCTACATGAGGAACTGTATTAAAGGGTCGCGGCATTAGGAAGGTTGAGAACCACTGCCCTAGAGAAAGGTTGTGGCTTGCTTTTGTACTATCTAGCCCAGTTGCAAAGAGTATTGGATATTAGTATTGTGAGAGCACAACCATAGAGGGTGTAGTTTGGGGGAGTATGGTTTTCAGAGAAGAATTGTGAGTGGTACAGAAACTATAAAACTTATCTTTTCGAGTACACTCTTCTGAAACACAGAGGCTCATCCTTCCAAGCATGTAATCCTGGAGATGTGTCCACTTACCACGATCTAACTCTCCCAGATATAAACAGAAGTGAATGCCTATCTTCCCCAATGGAAAACAACAAAATGTCATTCATTTATTACATCCAGAAGAGATGCCAATGAATAATTTTTCGTGGAGTCAAAAATTTCCAGGTGACAATCATTCTCCTTCAGTTTCATTTCCAGCTGACTTATTATGCTATAAACTATGGACTAAATAAGTATGTTAGTCACAAAACAGGAAAAAGACTAAATGTAGTATATTTGTGATGATAATTCTTTAACTCTGGTATAAAGTAATGTAATACACTTCTGAAAGAACTTTTATCAAATATAACTTTCTAAGATTTCATGAAATTCTGGAAACTGTTTCCATTGACTCAAATTTTAGTTTTTCCCTTACTTACAAACTTTTTTCTAATACAGCATAAGTTATAGTCTTGGAAAATATCAATAATCGCACCTCAAAATTAAAACATTTTCCTTAAAAAGAAATTGTTCCCTTTCCTGCCACCAGTGTTGGTTTCAAAATAAATTAAATCCAAACAGATAGATTAAAATTGATTCCAAAGAAATCAAGCATTATTGGTGCAAATAATGTCCAGTCACTTGTTTTTAATCTGTACAAGTCAGCAATTCATGTATTAGGATATAAAAAGCTGCCCCACACATCTATAATTTCCTATTCTGAACATGTCCTAAATTCTAGACCATTAACTTATACTCTTAATACTGATACTATCAATAGAGTTGCCTTATTCCCCATGAGATTGACTTATAATGTTCTTCACTAAAATAATGATGTCTCTAAAATGAACCAAGGACTCATATAATCCATAGATGAATGGACTTTAGGTTAATACATAATCCTAGTCCTAATCTGATAATTATTCATGCTCATGACATGACTCTACTCAATGCTTGCCCTCATGGAGAGATCATTGAAGATGGGTGCTATAACAAAGTGTGGTGAAGAAAACAAATGATGCCCAGATATCAGAAAAAATAGCATTTGGGGTTTTAAAGTTTTTTGTCAAAACAAGTAGCCATCTAAGTGAGACATCAATTAAGTCCACTTGGAAGAAGCACACCAGCCTGTCTGGTCCAAGGATTATACATAATAAAATCCCAATCTGGCGGAGGGAACAGTATCAAAGTTCAAATTGTAAATACACAGTTTGCGGAAGGCTATGGATAATAGTTGAAACTCAAAATTCATTTGCAAGGTCCCCACAAGTATTAAGCCTCTAATCATACTTCAAAGATGTGAATAACCTTGCTATCAATAGAGACCACTGTCAAGCAAATTATGGCAGATCCAATTAGTTTAAAATGTAATACCTTATTGAGATTTCATTTGGACTTTCTATTAAGAGGTAATTTGATATCAAGTTGGTGCCCCGGTCTAGTATAACTCAAGTCCATGGATCTGAGGCTAGCTGGAGCCCTCTTCAGACTCATGTACCTGTAGGCTGATGAAGCAGAGGTGGGAAGCAGGAAATCACAGGCCAGTGGGTACAGAGCTGCATGGATCCAAGGTCAGTGGGCACATGGCAGGGCACCAACGGCTCCCTGCATGTGCTGCCCACACCAAATCCCATCAAGCAGAGAGGCTGAAGGACAAGAAAGAGGAGGAGGTTCCCAGTGTCTGTGTTACGAAAAGGCCATACCCTCAAGGAAGTATTACCAGACTTCCTTTTGATTGGCAGGTTGGACTCCACCCCTCCATCCACACAAGTACCACTAAACCACCGTAATCCCATTACGGGATCATCTAATTTGATTTTAATTTAAATAATCTAGTTAGTGTAGAGCCTTGGCCACTGGGATTTGTGAAAGAGCTCTAGGTGATTCTCATGTGAAGACAAGGTTTCCAGAGAAGGTTGTGAACTGTACAGAAACCCTAAAAGAATATCTTCTCTGCTACATTTTTCATATGCTGAAAATTGACTTCCAATTCACCTGTTCTAGAAGTAAAGAAAACACTGGGGATGTTACCTGACTGTTACATTTGGTGGGACAACATGGTCTTTAAAAGAATAGAAAGGGTGCAGGAAGACATTTTAAAACCTTTAAGACACAAAGGTCAAATGGCATAGCAAGTGGGGTCTTAAAAGATCTTGAGCAGTCATGTCAAGTACAAATACTGGGGGTTTTTTTGTCTGAGGATAAGGAGAATAGATAAATTTGATGCATTATAGAATAAGAAATAATGAATATGATGAATTAATTTAATGAATATGGTGAATATAAACTATTTAGTTCATTAGACTACTGAACCATTCAAATATCAGTCTCCTTGATCCTGATACGAGAAGAACTAGATGGTGCCTGGTTATCATTACCAACTTCTTTGAAAGGGATCATATTAGGAGGTCCTTGGAGAAAAAATATGGAACAAAACTAAAAATTATAAGAGACCAGACTTACATTAGAATAGAGACTGGTTGAACCACTAAGACTCTGACCCCTAGTCACTATTCAGGTCTGGAACCAGACTCACTCCCAGAGCTCAATTTTCAACCAAACAATAGGTAGGTCTCAAAGGGGAACAGTAACATCCAGGGGTGCACACCTTAGAATTATCAGCCATTTGAAATAAAAACAAAACAGTATTTAACCAAGAACAAAGTTCAGAAGGAAAGGAAGAGGGATGGGAACAGGCAACACCAGGAGGAAATAGGATATGTATTGTGGGGATTACAATTTGTGATATAAAACAAAACGTGTATGAATTGCTGGATGGAAAACTGATCTGTAAACCTTCACCCAATTACACCCACACCCACACACATACACAGAAAAAAACACCTTGTGATAATACTAAAGGGGATGTGTAAAAGACCAGATTAAACTTCACCCAAGTAGGGTAATATTGCTGACAGCGAAGTCTGGCCTGGGCCCATGAAGCCCGAGAAGTGTGTTCCTCCAGACAGTACTGCTGCCCTGTCTCCTCTCTGTATGGGCAGGTGCATCCTGTACCTACATTAAGGGAACTTGTACACTTTTCTGGGTATAGTGAGATATTTTGTCAGCCAACTTCACCCCTGTGACAAGCACCCACCTCTCCCCTTCAAATATTTCCTTTTCTATTTTTAAACATTGCTCTGTGTTTGTGGGTGGCATCAGGATAGTAAAACCAAATTTGTGGAATTCACCCACATCTGCTTTAATCTGCCTGCCAGAGATGGGAGCATACAGAAGCCACTCTTCCTGTTCATTCATTGACACTTTCGTGTCTACTTGCGATTCACACATATCGTGGCCATCACACACCCAGAAAGGAGCTGGGTTCTTGATGACTTCGCCTGTTCTCGAAACTCTCTACACCAGGCCTTCTGACAATGTGGAACACAACTTTACCATTATTTCTTAGACCAAAACCAGACACACAAAAACCTCCGTTTTCATCAAGTTGGTTCCAACCCAGCAGTGTCAGAGCAGAACCTCGTGCTGCCAGGTTTCCTATCTTTAAGAAGCAGATTGACAAGCCTTTCTTCTGGAGTGTTTCTGAGTGCATTTGAACCACCCAGCTTTCAGCTAAGAATTGAGTACTTATCCACTGCATGTTCTATATGAGGCCATTAGTTCCCACACGGCAGGAAAAAAAATGTGTGGTCTTTAAGAATATTCCTATCTCCATCATCTGTTTTTCTGCTCATTGCAATTTTTTCTGTTCTGTTACTTATTTACATATTTGCTTTATTCTAAAAGTTAGATAGATATCCCAATTATAACCAATACCATCACCTCATAATTAACAGTATTTTACTTCATTTACTTTGTGTGTTTTCCTAACCTTTAATACTCACTCCAAGAATCATCCTAATTGTCTCTGGTAGTTTGATAAAGACTCATTTTTTTCTCTAATCATGATATTCAGAAAATGCCTAAATACAAAAAAAGCCAATCAAAAAAATGAAGGAAAATCCACCTTGCAAAGTGTCCTAATTGCTAAAGGGGCACAATTTTTAAAGCGAACATATTTGTAAACATCTTATTTCTAAAGAGTACTAAAAAAATAATTTTACAGTATCTAGGGGAACTAGTTTCTATAAAAGTCATTTATCTTCTCTAAAATTTTATTGGTTTTAGCTTTGCCTACATGTATATTGAAAGATAATACCAATTTTTTTCTTGTCTGTGTTATAAGATATTGAACGGTATGAAAACTCTCTTTGGATCCTGTGATATGAAAAGCTCATTGGTCACATATGGTTGGATGGTTCATCACTCATTTTGGGTCCCTTAATCTCCATGATAAAACTTGGAAATATACAACTCTTTCAAACACTTCGAAAAAATGCAGACTTCTATATATGTATATAAAGAATAATATTTGGTATTCCAAATTTGTCTGAAAATTCTTAAGCAGTATAACCAAAAGTTCTTTAATATCTTTTCAAGCTTACATCGGAAACAATTCAGAATAAGCCACAGAGCTGCAGTGGCTTTGAAACTTTAATGCGAGGTCCCCATTCCAGTAAAAATGTAGACACTAGTGAAAAGTTATTCTTGCTGTAAAATGAGAAGACTGGGTTAGCTAAAATATCACTGTTTTCTTTAAATTCATCTAAGAGCTGCATATGCAAAGACGTTAAAAAATGAACCAATTTCCAGAGATGCACAAGACCTCCTGAATTTGGAAGAAAACAGCAGCGGTTCTCATAGCTGGGAATGGTTATCTAGTTGGCTTATGGAGGGCAGAGAAATAGCCTTCTCCAAGTCAGGACAATTTTGTAAGGAAAATAAACTTTAGCTAAACTTTAAATTAACTGGTGGCTATTATGAGTAACTCAAATGCGTCGTACACTGCAGACTGCCTATATTATCAGAGATTAAGATAACTTCAACAAGTGATTTACAAGACATTCAGATAGGAAGATACCACAGTCCCAAATGTGTATTAACCAATATTATAGCTTAGGTACACATGAAACAAAGATTAACAGGGCTTTTAAGAAAAAATACACCAATCCACTATGAGTGTTGAAGAGTTCTTTTCTCGCATTAATTGATAAAAGTATATTTCTTAAAATATCAGTAAGGATATAGAGTTGAACAGCCTCTAAAGAGCCAAAATAAATAGAATAGACTTCATTGACCTTAATAAAGAACTACACCAAACAACAAGAGAATACATATTCTTTTCTTCACTAAAAAAAAAAAAAAATAGACTCAACAAAATTGACTTTTACTTCCTTAGACTGGCCCTATTGCATTATCACCTTAATGTCTAATATGTCAACAACAGAGATGTATACTGAATCCTTGTTTTAGATCACATTGACTAGAAAAACCAACCCAGGGACACTCATATATGTATAAGAAAGAGCTTTATATCAAAGAGTAATTCTATATTAATAAACATCCCAGCTCAGTCCAGATCAAATCCATAAATCCGATTTTAGCCCATATGTCCAATACTAATCCATAAATCCCTATTTAGACTCATGAAGTCACATGCAATGATGCAGAATTCAGGTAGATCACAGGTTGGTGGGTATAAAGTCTTGTAAATCCAAAGGCAGTGCATGCATCTCCAGAGCTCTGGCTGCCATCAGTGTAGCTGGAAGTGGCTCATCTACAGGAAGGTGAAGCAGAAAGAGGGAGAAACCAGCCTCAGAGAGCCATTTATCTACCCTCCAATCAAGCTGCAACCTGATTGACAGGCTAAACCCCACCCACATGTTCCTACAGCAGCCATGTTGCCACACAAAAAAAAACCCTATCATATTCCTCCTTAGGACATCATTCCCCAAGATAATTAGTCAGTTATGTGGTGGCAGGTTATGTACATCGGACAGCTTCCAAAATACAGGGTAGAGAGCTTTGTTCTTACTAGAATGGGCACTTACTCTGAAAATGGACTTGGCTTTCCTGCATGCAATGCTTCTGCCACAACTACAATCAGTGACCTTGTAGAGAGCCTTAACCACCTGAGGCTGGCCCTACTGCATTATCAGCTTAGTGCCTACTATGTCAACAACAGAGATATATACGTCACATATCAATGTTCCTCATCAATGAAGTATAGCAAAGGACATATGACCATGTTCCCATCATCTTGAAGCAGCTGATAGTAGAGTGGAATGACCTATTAAAGGTTCAACATTGGTGCCAAATAGGTTGCAATACCTTGCAGGGGTGAAGCAATGTTTTCAAGGAGGCTGTATATGTTCTTAAGCAGCACCCAATATACAGTGTATTTCCCCCCATAGCCAAAATTCACAGGTCCAGGAAACAAGGGGTAAAAGTGAGAATAGTAATGCTCACTATAATCCTTAACATAGACTACCAAATGTTTGCTTCTCTTCCATACAGCCTTAAGTTATGTTGCTGTAAAATTGGCATGAAGGCCATGTATGATCTCCTCTGACATCATAAGGGGGGAGGAGAATCAACACCAACCCAAGACCAAATCTTATGCAATGGAAGTCAAAAATGGCTCTACTTTCCAACCTTCTTTACTAATTCTAACACCAACCATCTCTCCCAAGGCACTTTTGTTTCTCCATTGGGTTTAATAATTCGTTGCATTGGATGCATATAACTTATAGGTAATACTCACAAGAATGAGTTTATTAAGGGACATTAACATGGTATTATTAGGATTAGAAAGGCTCAGATACAGTTCTTTACTCAGGAGTACCTTTTTCAACTGCACCTGCAGGCGTGCTCCTCTCTGGCCCTTTGCCCCCCCACCCCCCACCCACCCATTGGCTGCTGCCCTACTTGGGTAATGTTATAAAGTTCAGAAAGCACTCCAGTTCACCATAAGCAGGGCTCAGACTGAAGAAGCTCAGCTCTAGCTCAAAACCAAATGAAACTCGCTACCATTGAGTCAATGCCGGCTCAGTGACCTGTAGGACAGGGTAGAATTGCCTCTGTGAGTTTCCAAGACTGTAGCTCCTTACAGAAGTGGAAAGACCCATCTGTTTTCCTCAGAGAGACTGGTGGTTTCGAACTGATTACCTTGCCGGTAGTAGCCCCGTGCATAACCATACACCATCAGGGCTCACTGAAGCTCAAGCTCAGTGAGTTAGCAAACCCAGATTCCCCAAGTGCCTCAAGTGATGCTCCTTCCTGGGAGCACACAACTTTCCTCTCTGCATGGGTCAGAAAGCTCAATGCTCTGTCTAATTCATTGCCACATCTCTGCTGCTTTCTTGCCACTCCCTGGTGTCACAGCTATGCATCTTCTGTATTGCAGAGGTTCAGCAAGCAGGGCTCTTGACACACAAAGGGCACAGTCCATTCCTAATTCTTCCCTTGCTCTCTTTTTTGACACTAAGAAGGTGGTTACTGTACTGGTTGGTGTGACCGATCCTGATCACCAAGGGGTAATTGGTTTATTCTAAACATTAGGGTAGTAAGGAAGAGTGTGAACACATTCAGGAGATCCCTAAGGGAGTACCTTACTACCCTCAGCATGAACTTGTACATGGCTCAAAAGGCAGTTGTGTGAACAGAACAAGGGGATACTACAGGGTTTAAAACCAGGAAAGTTGTGTGACAGGGTTGCGTCCTTTTGCCATACTTGTTCAATCTGTATGCTGAGCAAATCATCAAAGAAGTTGGCTTATATGAAGAAGAATGTGGCATCAGGATTGGAGGAAGGCTTGTTAACAACCTGCAATATGCAGATGATACAAACTTGCTTGCTGCACATGAGGAGGAATCAAAGTACTTGCTGATGAAGACCAAGGACTATAGCCTTCAGTATGGATTACAACTCAATGTAAATAACACCAAAATCATCACAAATGGACCAATAGATAGCATCATAATAAATGGATAAAAAATTGAAGCTGTCAAGGATTTTCTCTTGGTTGGATCCAAAGTCAATGCTCATGGAAGCAGCAGTCAAGAAATCAAAAGACATTGCATTAGGTAAATCTGCTGCACAAGACCTCATTAGAGTATTGAAGAGCAAGGATGTTACTTTGAAGAATAAGTTGCACCTGACCCAAGTCCTGATATTCCCCATCGCATCCTATGCATGTGAAAGCTGGACAATGAAAAAGGAAGACTTTAGGAAAATTGATGCATTTGAATTGTGGTGCTGGAAAAGGATATTGAAAGTACCATGGATTTCTAAAAGGACAATCCCACCTGTCTTGTAAGGCCAGAGTGCTTCTTAAAGGTAAGGATAGAAAGACTTTGTCTTACATACTTTGGACGTGTTGTCAGGAAAGACCAATCCCTGGAGAAGGACATAATGTTTGGTGGAAGGGCAGCCAAAAAGAGGAAGGCCCTTACTGAGATGATTGGCACAGTGGCTGCATCAATGGGCTCAGGGATAGGAACAATTGTGAGGATGGCACAGGCCGGGCAGTGCTGTGTGCTGTTGTGCACAGGGTCACTATGGGTTGGAGCCGAATCAGTGACACCTAACAACAACATAACGCAATCAATGGCCAGGTTCTGAAATAAAGACTAATTATATTATATTATTTCTTCTGATTTTATTAAGTAAAATCGTGTCACAACTGACGACACCTAACAACATAACATATATGTAGACAATGGAGAGATCCATATTTATAGACAATGTGTATAGTTGCCATTTGTGTTACTGAAAAAGATATTTGCTATAAGCAAGTCATTGGTCTTCCTAAATTCTCACATGAAATCTCCAGCCTTCTTTCTATCACCAAGCCCACATGTTCCAAATACTCTTTCTTCCTCTTTGTTTCCAACTTTTGCATTCCAATGGTCAATAATGATCAATGCATCTTGAGTAAGTGTTGGATCAATTTCTTTTTTTTTTATTTTTTTTGGGATCAATTTCTGACTGAAAAGATATTTGCTATAAGCAAGTCATTGGTCTTCCTAAATTCTCACATGAAATCTCCAGCCTTCTTTCTATCACCAAGCCCACATGTTCCAAATACTCTTTCTTCCTCTTTGTTTCCAACTTTTGCATTCCAATGGTCAATAATGATCAATGCATCTTGAGTAAGTGTTGGATCAATTTCTGACTGAAATTGTTGATAGAATTCTTCAATGTCTTAATCATTAGCTTTAGGTTTAGTGGTTGTTACATTTGAATAATCATTGTATCGATTGGATTTTCTCTAATGAAGATAGATATAATCCTATTGCAGACAGTACTGTACTTCAAGAATGACCTTGAAATGTCCTTTTTGACAAGGAATGCAATGCCATTCTCTGGATTATTTCATTCCCAGCAGAGTAAACCACACGATTTTCTGATTCAAAATGGTCAATACTAGTCTATTTCAGCCCCCTGACATCTGTGATATTGATCCTTATGCAATCCATTTCACATTTGACAACTTCCGATTTTCCTAGATCCATACTTGGTATATTCCAAGTGCCGATTATTAATGTATTTTACGTCTGACTCTTCTCATTTTGACTTGTGTCTCATCAGCAGATGAAGACCCAGAAGGCTTCACTCCCAGACTTTACTCCATTCCTGTCCTTAGAGCAAATTTACTTTACAGTCAGCTCCTGCACATAGTTTGAGAGCCTCTGACCTGAGGGGCTCCTCTTCTGGAAGTCTCTCTGACAAGGGTTTGTTTCTATTCATTTGGCCTTCAGTATCTGACAAATGTTTCGATGCTATGAATAAGGTTTTCATACAAACATACATACATTTTTTTATTATTATTTCTTCTTTTTGTGTGGAGAATCTATTCCTTGCCATTCTCTATCCCCTTGTTAGCTTGGCATTCTTGGTCTTGCCATTAAAGTATCACGTGATATTCTTCTTACATCTTTCTGTGTATTTTCTCCTTTTTGAAAAAGGTAATATTCATATGGAATTAAGCCCCACTTGACTATTGCCTCATGTTAACTGATGGCACCATATAAAATTTATTTTACCAAATGAGGTCACAGTCACAGGTTCCAGGGATAAGGACTATGATCCTTAATCACCTGTCAGCTCTTGAAGCACAATTTGAATCCACTTAAGCTCAAAAAGGGAACATTTATTCAAAAACAGAGAGTCGGGAATGGAGGAATAGAAGCAAGGAAACACAGGGGCAATGGGATAAGTAATAAGTGGGAGAGTGAAACGAGTGACAAAACACCATGTGCAAAAATTGTTGAGTGTAAAACTCATGATCTGCTCTGTACCCCCTCACCTAAATCACAATAAAAAGCTTTAAAAAATTAACTAGGAAATTTAGACATAAATGGACTTATGTTCACAGCAGAGAAACCAATGGAAAATGGTTGCACAGCTTGAAGAATGTAATCAATGTTACCTAAGTGTGTGTGCAGAAACTGTTGAATTTCTTCTGTGCATATTATCAACAATAAAATAAAATGTTCTTTTTATTTAAAACAAGAAATATTAAGATAGATCCATAAGATTATAATATCTACAAATGAGGTATGTAGATACATGTGATCTTTACAATTACTTTACAATTACAATTTTAAAAAAACTAGAATACATCCAACCTCTATTTTGTAGACCTTAGGAAAAACCATTTTGTTAACTATACACAGATCATTACAAAGCAGGTTGATTTTAGCTGAAAGCTCTGAAAATATGATTTTCTTTGGTAAAATATGACCTTTTCTACCAGCTATTTTTTGTTGCATAGTTAGCAATTGCTAAATGTTTCAGAAAATGAACTCTTCATATACCTAAAGTTAGATAATTATTTTTTCTAGATTTCAGCATCCACTTCCAGAGAGAAAGGGGAGAAAGCTAAAATAGTAGCAAAATTGGGACCCAATCAATGCTACCATACACATTTTCCTATTTCTGCGTCTTCTTTATGAATTGCATATGTGAGATTTTTTTGAAATAGGAAATTGATGCACAATTTCAAATGATATTGACAGCCCAATGGTGTGCTTTGAGTACGGCAATAATTTTCCTTTTTCCTTATAGTTTCAGAATGGTGTTTTAATGAAGATTTTTGTAGCTATGCATTTCTTTTGCCTCTTTTCCCTTTCCCTCACCCCTGTTATTACTTTTTGAGTCCGTTGCTATTCAGATCCCTATGTCTATGCTAGTTTTCCAGAGGTCACCTCTTGATCCTAATCTTGAGGTGGTAGAAATGGAAGATTTTGATCTACTTGAGTCAAAATACAAGAAAAATGATACTGACTTTTCAAATGTGTCCAGAAATTAATTTAGCATATTCTACATGTTCAAATTCTCATCTCCTCAAGAAAGAAACATGAAAAATAGATAATACAGAGGGCATCTTTAGGGCAGTGAAATAATTGTGCATGATGCTATAGTAGCAGACACATTGTGGTTTCCACGTTTGTCAGAATCCTAGGGCTCTGCAACAGAGTAAACCCTAGTCTGAATTATTTACTTACAAAAATAAAAACTTGATAATTTATAAAGTATTATTATTATAAATTATCAAGGGTCCGTGGGGGAGGGGAGAATGGGGAGGGAGGGGTAAAAATGAGAAGTTGATACCAAGGACTCAAGTAGAAAGCAAAGGTTTTGAGAACGATGAGGGCAACATATGTACAAAAGTGCTTGACACAATGGATGTATGTGTGGATTGTGATAAAAATTGTACGAGCCCCCAATAAAATGATTTCATTGTTTTTTAAAAAAGAAAGAAAATAAAAACTATTTCAATTCTTTCTTAATCAATTCTAACAAGTGTGCCACACAAAAAATGAAGGAAGTGTGAAGAGAGGATGCAAGGCACAGGGGATACTCTTTGTACTTTCTGTACATTTTTTTCTGTAAACCTAAAATTAGTCGATGTATTTTAAAAAATAGATATTTCATACATCTGTGTAAAGAACATGTGCTACCTGTGAGCAATAAGAAGTAATAAGTAATAAGAAGAGAGCAATAAGAAGCAATAAGAAGAGAGGGTAGAACAGATTTCAGTAAGATACACATAATTTGAATCTTTGTATACTAATACTTATAAAAATATTGACAAGTTTTTATGATTTTTATTCAGATTGGATCTGGTTTATTATTCTCCTATGGTTAAAAATAAGCCAATATAGAACATTATTCATTGAATATCAGATAGGAGATAATAAAGTTTGTTAATTTTTACTGATTAAAAATTATCTCAATTTTCTACTTTATAAATCTTGCTTGTTCATACTGTATTGTAAATAAACTAGAAATAATTTTTTTCTGTTTTGAACATACTGAGGTTTTGTGGATATATATGTAGTATCTGTCCACCCTAACTAGATAACTTTTACTGATGGTAGACAATGCCACATTTTATAATACAATACACCAACTGATTAACTATGAATTAATTATATGAGAGGTGCCCCCAAAAAAACTCGAATTTTTTTCAAAGCTATGTATTTATTTTATTTTTATAAAACAACCTTATCACCTTCAAAGTACTATCCATTACACTTAACACATTTGCCAAAACTGTGATTCCATTCTTGGAAACATTTTTCTAACTCATCTGTTTGGATGGCTGACAGCACCTCCCTCATTTTTTCTTCACCCCTTCTACTCATAAAATTGCTGTCCTTTTATGTTCCTCTTCATCTGCGGAAACAAAAAGAAGTCGCACGGACTGAGGTCAGGTGAGTAAGGTGTGTGAGGCAAGAGAGACATGCTGTTTTTTGTCAAAAACTGGCACACTGTGATGACTGCATGAGCAGGTGCATTGTTGTGGTGGCAAAACCATTCCCCCATCTGCCACAAATCAGGCTTATTTTTTGTTACACACGGGTGGAATGAACTCCAAATGCACTAGCCCCTTCACATAAAAAAAAAAATGAGCATTGGTTTTGGGGTTACCCCCTCATATACCAACTTCATTAAATAGAAATTAATAATTTTTATAAAATAAAACAACTCATGAAAAAGAGTGTCATCAATGTCCTTAAAAACACCATGAGTTAGAAAATAGAATCAGCTTTTATGGACAGTTCCTATTCCTCTTCAAAGTTCCAATGAACTAGATACTCATGAGTAGGTAAACAGGGAAAGACATTTAATTTCATGACACCTATGTCCATGATACGCAGTACTAAAATTAATATATTTAGGCATACTGCTAAGGTGATGATAGTTTTCAAGTAAATGGTTGACAATCATCTGTAACAGGTTCTTATCCCATTGCTTGAGTAAGCCTATTATTGTTGTCAGGTGAATTGCCTCAACTTAACTCTACCTCTACCCTCACACACATACCCCTCCATTTGTAATAAGATGAATCAAATCAGAATCTAACCTAATAAATTTGAAACAAATGAATTAATTGAGAATCTGACCCTCAATCTGATTTTAGGTTGATTGTATATAAATAATAGAAGTTATTTTGTTAGATACATTTGTATCACTGGTAAAATAAGCTCGATATGTTACTCACACAGAAGAACCCTGTGTTAGTATGGGTTGACTAGAGAAACAAATTCATAGATATTCCTATGTGTATAAGAAAGAGCCTTAAATAAGAGAACAACTGTATATTGAAAAAACATCCCAGCCCAGTCCAGATCAAGTCCAGAAGTCTGTTATTAGCCCATATGTCTGACACTAGTCCACAAATTCCTCTTTAGACTCATGCAGCACATACAATGATGCTGAATGCAGGAAGATCACAGGCTAGTAGGTAGAAGGTCTTATGGATCCAGTAGCGGGGGAAGGATCTTAAGGCTGGTGTGGGTCTCCACATGTCTCCTTCAGCTTTCCTAGTGTCTCAACAGCAGGAAGGGGAAGGCAGAAAGAGAGTGTGTGTCCCATCTCCAGGGAGGAAGACCAGAGTTCCCAGAATCCTCAAGAGAAGGCCATGACCACATAGAAGCATCATTGGCTCTGATCTGTTTGACAGGTTAGATTCTACCCCTTCGCTCAAGTTGACAGGAGATTATGTAACTGCCACAAACCCTTGGGACAAATGTACTCTTTCAAAATTGCTCTGACGCTTAACACCTGGAGCAACTAGTAAAGGGCTTGACAGCAAAACTTGAACAGGATGTTGATTTATACAAAACTTCATGTCCAAAGTGTTGCTGGAGATCAATTGCTGGAGCTATCAGAGAAAGGCCAGGTATCAGACGGTAAAACAAAGTTCTGTTGGCTTCCCTGTTGTGCAAAATCGATTTACTGGAAAAGGAAGCAAGACCCAACAAGGTCCAAATAATATGACTGAAATCTTTCATAGGACAAATTTTCCTCTCGCAAGAATTGACATTTTAAAACCTACTGCTCGGATAGTGGTTAGGTGTTGGCTGTTAACCACAAAGTCAGCAGTTAGAAACCACCAGCTGCTCCATGGTAGAAAGATGAGGCTTTCTGCTCCCCTAGAGCCTCAGAAACCCACAGGAGCACTTTCATCCTGTCCTCCAGGGTCGTCATGGGTTGGAATCGACTAGCTGGCAGTGAGAATGAGAGGCTCCTCTCTTCTTCCCTTTCACCGCGGCTTTTAATATCTTAAATAACAACAATCCCTTCAACAACGCCTCTCATGCTGTCCATTCAGCTAGTCATTTTTTTAAATGAATGTTTCATATGCATATCTCGGTGTTACGCCTCAGAAATACAGTACAGACTAAAACCTTGACCTCAAGCAGCTAACAGTGGACATGGGCAACAGGATCCGGAACAAAGTCACTAGAATGCATACTACTTGTGGCATAGGAGCAATACAAGGATTAGACCGGATGGAAGAACGAATGTGTCTAGGATTGGAGGAAAGAACGCTGGAGAAAATGTTACCTTCACAAAATCATATTTTGTTCTTTTGTCTTATCATCTACTCCTAGCTCTCCTCTCCTCCTCCTCCTTTTCTGCTATCTCTTTTACTTTTTATTGTAAAGTAGGTGAAGACTTATAGAACAAGGAACATCAGTTTTAGTGACAAAAATTCATACATATTTTATTTCAACTCATTTATTGCAACCATATCCCTCTTCCAATGTGAGGGTTTTTTTTTTTTTTCCTGAAAGTCAAATTAGTAGAAAGATATTTGCTTTTGCTGTGAGGTGTCCTTACGTCTGTTGCCAATCATATAACAACCTTACAAAACACTGCCCGGTCCTGTGCCAGCCTCACAGTTGTTCTTATGTTTGAGCCCACTGTTGCAGCCGATATGTCCATCCATCTCATTGAGAAGGGTCCTCCTCTTTTTCTCTGCCCTCCCACTTTAACAAACATGATGTCCTTCTCCAGGGACTGGTCTCTCCTGACATGTCCAAAATATGTAACATGAAGTCTCACCCTCCTGGCCTCTAAAATAAATGGCAAATTTTAAAACATAAAAATGATGTTTTAATGCCTCTTTTTTAATGCTATAACTTCTTCATTCCTGCCACCCAAAACTCATACTTAGAAACCTGTCTAATAATCCATTCCTTAACGCCTGCATAGTTTAATCGGTGTCCTGAATCATAACTGAGCAGAGCAACTTTTCATGAGGTCATTCGTTTGGAGGCCACAAAACATATAACGGAACCACTCTGAAAGTTTGTTCATCCTACAAATAGATTTTTGGCTTCCACCGTCATCCACACTCAGTCATAACTCACAGCCAGTAAGGCTGACTCATAGGGACTCTGTAGGGCAGAGCAGAACTGGTCCTGGCCGGGGTGGG
>NW_022103906.1:49833339-49993731 GCF_000313985.2 Echinops telfairi | reverse complement strand
TAGAAGAAGGTATTCTTGCGTTGAGGGAGTACTTGAGTGGAGGCCCTTGGGACCCATTTTAAAGTTGCTTCAGTTTTTAATATATTCTGCTTTTTTATAATTGAGATTTTTCTGTTTTGTCATTGTTTTTGTTTTTTGGTTGTGTTTTGTATGATTTCCTGTGTATGAAATCAAGGAGACAACTGTGTTAGTAATTATCTAGGGACATGTCAGGGAACATTGGGAGGAAATGGGGAGCCAACAACAAAGAGTACAAGAAGAAAACATTTTGAAATGTTGTGGTGATGAAGGCACAACACTTCTTAATATGACTGACCAAATTGTACAGACAAAGTATGGGCCAATAAAATTATTTAAAAAGAAACAAAGTTTGTGAAAAATAAAATGCAAAAGATAAAATATAATTTTTCCCATGAACTCTTTTAAAGTCCCACCTAAATTTTATCACACTGATTTTTTTCAAAGATACAGCTTTCTTATTTTGGCCATGAAAAACGCTGGAAAGCCCAGGGAGGCAGGAAACAGAAACAGACACTCCACACACATCCATGTCTCCGTGTGCGCTTGCCATTGTTGCCACATGCTTCCGAGAAGAGAGCATCATGTGAGCAGGGACGTCATTGGCAAAGTGACACAGGTTACATAAACGGCAAGGGGAGAACTAGGATTAAAAGCAAGCAGGTTTGATAGAAAGGATCTTCCCGTGAAGCTGATAGCACATTGTCTCCAAAGGCACGGTAACCTACATAAAGAGCTCAACTTTGCGGTGCATCTGTGAAATCTGGTCATAAATAAGCTGCCTTTTGTCAGCCCATTACCGCCTTCTAGACGTCCGTGTTCTTGTAAATGCTACTGAGTAGACTTATCTCCACGTCATGGAGTCTACTACCCAGTCAGGTTTAGAAGAGGATCCGTGTTGTTTTGAGGATCGGTGCGGTCTAACTGAGAATAATGCATTGCTTGCAGCGTTTAAAGGAGCCCTAGCGGCACTGTGGATGAAGCCTTGAGCTGCTAACTTAAGGTCAGTGGTCAGATAAGGTTTGGAAATATTAAGAACCTCAGTGACAGAGCCCAAATTCTAGAATCCTAAATGAAGCTTTCCCACTATAATTCACTCCATTTGCTAGAGCAAAAATTCTACAAATCAACACCTAAGCCAGTTTTCACAAATAATTGAATTACTAGCGGTGAAGAACTGTGTATGCAGTTCGAGAAGTCCTATCATTTTCCTGGGCTGCAACAAAACATAGTTTATTCATAAAGGGAAATGTGATTTGTTTTAATCAGCAACTTGATCCAGGAGAAGTTCAAGACATAAACAAAACTCAGGGTGGACCTTCAAATTTTAAGAACTTCAAATTCAGCGAAGTGATTGAAAAAGAACATTTTAACCAGGCAGCAGTTTAGCCACATTCAAGGACATTTGGTACAACGGTTGTTTCCTATGTTTATTGATGAAGTAGTCTGTCAAGCAAAAGGATGTGAGCTTCCCAGCACCTGGCTGTTCTCTGGCTTTCAGCCTGCTCAAAACTTCTCTTGAAAATGGAGTAGGGAAATAAATCATGCACATAAATCAATCTGTGGACCTGCTGAACAATTTTTGCCTTGTGGTTCTGATATAGCTTTAGGGAAACTGGAACAGGGCAGTAACTTCCTTTCGTTTCAAGTAATTTATAGTCTAAGCTGATGTAGCAGGATATCCTCGATCCAGTTCAAGTCCATGAGGCTCAAACCAAAGCTGAGGGTGTCAGGCACATGTTTTCTCATGGGCCAAGGCAGATGGGGAAGGGGATCCTTACGAATCACAAATTCACCCCACTCCCTGTGAACGCAGACTACATAGAGGCAATATAAAGTTGAAAGTGTAACCACATTTCAGCAGAAACCATATTAACCTTCTGGTCTTTCTAAAAATGCCACCAAGACTTTGTGCTCTATTGTCTAAAACAGAAGTCAGATAATATTCAAGCTGTTCCTATTAAAATTTAAAGCTACCTTATTTATAATTTACCTTACTTATAATTGTGTGATCACTCTAAATGAAAATGATTTAAAGCAATCGATGGGAAAATTGTATATCTTATTCTTCTACCCTTTTCACTCTTGAGAAAATTAATGCTAAATTCACCCATGTCAAATTCTTTTTATAAAGACTACATTAAAGTGATCTCTAATTCTATTAATAAGGGATATTATGTTCAGAAGACCTACATTAGACATCTTCTCTATTGCTTATGCAAATTTGATCAAAAGTAATGTGTTGTTTTGTAATTCTCACTATTATATTTATGATAAAAAGCAATAATTTTATTCAGCTTTGAATAAAATTATTATTTCCACCCTGAAAAATATGGATAGCTGTATTGGATTGTTTTCAGGTCCTCCATCTCCTCTTGTACATTTTCCTACTAAATCAGCTGTTAGATGACAATTAAACATGAAAGTATTCTATGTGGGTTTATGCTCTTCCATCCTAAGACAAAGGGGTGAGCCTTTAACTGTCATGAGGAGAAGATTTGTGTCTTTTGCCAGGAAAAGGAGAAGAACTGAAGTGAGGTCATGTTGACAGCAAGAAGTGTCTGTCATGTCACAGCTGGAGGGAGGCTTCATTCACACACATGCATAATTAGTGCTTGTCCTGCTTTATAATGGTGAGGACAGGCTCTCACTTGATGCCCTAGCAATCAGCGGCATCTGTCCATGAGATGTTGGCCAAGTTAAGGACCAGAGAGAAGATAAATAAGTTGCAGGAACATTTCTCAATCAAATAAGCTCCTGGCAAAGATTTATTGAAGGTTAGCTGTTTTTGTTGTTTTGCGTGGTATAAGGGGTGATAAAAAATACAAGCGCTGGTGACTTGCTTTTCCAAAAGCTTGTTTGGAACACAAAGGGAATTTTCTTATATATTTTTCAGTCATATAACAAAAAATAAATTATTTCATCCCTAAATTGTCTGAAATAAAGCTTTAGTCGTCTTGCTTTAGTACAACAGAAGTGGCACTCTGTCCATACAGGTCTACTGATGACTCCTGTGCTTAAGGTGATGACTCCAGATCTGAGAAGCCCAGAAGGATCGTTCAGAAGGTTGGAGGGTGAAATGTCACAAGAGCATCTTGAGGAGAGTGTATGTCCTTTCGCTAGGGGTTCCAGGGAGGGGCTTCCTCACCTTTCTGCAGACAGTGGCAGCAAATAAACCCAAAGCACCGAGGATCAGAGAACTGGCATTAGGGTCAGATGATCCAGTTCGCATCCTGGCTCATTAATTAATAAACCGTATAATTGGCAATAAATTTGTTAATATCCCTGTGCCTCTGTTTCTGCATCTATGCAACAATGATGGCACCTAGTTCATCAACTTTTTTGATAATTGACTGTGTAAATGCCTGTAAAATGCGTGGGGCATTGGTTGGGTAGGCTCATTGTTAGCCCCCATGAAATATTATCAACTTCTTATCTTACCACAACAATAAATAACACGCACAATGTTATGTCTGAATGTTTCTCATGAAGACATAGTAGATGAAACAAGGTCATACATGGATGTTTATAAATGAATTTCCCTGTACTCTTAAGTGGCAAGAAAATAAACCTTAGCCAGTCTGGTGTAGTACAGCGTAATTGAGTTGAGTCTAAGATTAGTGGAAACAAAGAATGTAGACAGGAGAAGACCAGATATTATTCTTGGAAGCAGAGAACCCAATACAGACATACTGAATATGGAATAACTGAATGTAGTTTTTAAAATGTTTCCTGTTCCTTATTTCTCACCATGCTTATAACAGTAGATTGTATCTTATTTGGAGAACCAGTCCTGGGGTGGGATGGGAAATAGGAACATGATTAGATCCAGAGTAATGCAAGCTAGGAGTAACAGGGATCAAAAAAAGTTATGTATTAAAAATAATTTTAAGTGGAAGTGAGATAAACAGAGCAACTATTCAGAAAGTTGAAGAAATCTGCAGAGTGCTGTGGTAATGAGCAAAGAGGACAATCCTATGCCCACTCACGCTGCTTATATTACCTGAGTCCGGGTACTGTCCAGGAGAGCTGCACAGAAGGCAGACTTATAAACCTTGCCACTGGTTTTCCTAAAATGATATCTTGAAGAAGTCACAATGTAAAATACGGCACATGGTAAACCGTGGAACTAAATAGGAGGCAAAAATAACATGAATCAGGATGGTCTTTCATGTCTGGATGATGCTTACACTAGGTTTTCAATAGAGGTAAGGAATGACCTATTGCAAACCAGACTCAAGAGGTAAGATCTGCCTGTTGTATTTGGAAGGCTTGAGAATAGTGAATCCTGAGTAGAAATTCTGAATATGATAGTGATCAAAGATAATATCAAAAAGGTAAATTGAAATGATATTGAAAAGAACACTGAATATGAAGATTATGGTTAGGAATACAAGGTATACACAATGGAAAGTTATTCATGGTATTTGAAGAAATCATAAATATTCCCTTAAGAACATCACTCATTGAAATACAGATCAGAAGCAAGGGCAATGTAACCAAGAGGAACTATTGAAACCCAAGTGAAGGCTGAGCATGATAGTGGGCCAAGAGGAAAGTAAAAGGAAATAGAGGAAAGAACTAGGAGGCAAAGGGCATTTATAGAGGTCTAAATACAGGCATGTACATATGTAAATAGATTTATATATGATGATCAGGAAATAGATCTATGTGCATATATTTATAGGTTTAGTATTAAGGTAGCTGATGGACATTGGGCCTCTACTCAAGTACTCCCTCCATGCAAGAACAGTTTGTTCTATTAAACTGGCATTCCATGATGTTTACCTTCCCAACATGATCGCTGAAGACAAAGCTGGTGCACTAGCAAATGTGGTGAAGAAAGCTGATGGTGCCCGGCTATCAGAAGATATAGCGTCTAGGGTCTTAAAGGCTTGCAGGTAAACAAGCAGCCATCTAGCACAGAAGCAACAAAGCCCACATGGAAAAAGCACACCAGCCTGTGTGACCATGAGGTGTCAAAGGGATCAAAAACAAAATATCATCAAAAAACAAAATATCATATCACTGTAAATGAGGAGAAGTGAAGATTGGGGACCCAAAGCCCATCTGTAGACAAATGGGCATCCCCTTACAGAAGGGTCGTATGGAGGAGATGAGCCAGTCAGGTTGCAGTATAGCATCAATGAAAATCATACAAATTTCCTCTAGTTCTTTAATACTTCCTCTCCCCCGCCACACACACTATCATGATCCCAATTCTACCTTACAAAACCAGCTAGAGCAGAGGATGTACACTGGTACAGATAAGAACTGGAAACACAGGAAATCCAGGACAGAGAGACCCCTCAGGACCAATAATGTGAGTAGTGATACCACGAGGGGAAAGGTAAGGTGGGGATAGAAAGGGGAAACCTATCACAAGGATCTACTTATAAGACCCTCCCTGGGGGACGGACAACAGAAAAGTGGGTGAAGGGAGACATCAGACAGTATAAGACATGACAAAATAATAATAATTTTTAAATTATCAAGGGTTCATGAGCAGGGCGGGGAGGAAGGGGGAAAAATGAGGAGCTGATACCAAGGGCTCAAGTAGAAAGAAAATGCTTTGAGAATGATGATGGCAATAAATGGACTAATGTGCTTGACACATGCATGGATGGATGGATTGTGATAAGAGTTGTACAAGCCCCCAATAAAACGATTTCAAAAAGAAAAAGAACTATAGATCAGAAGAAAAGAGCCTTGATGGTGGAGAGGTGACAAGGTGGGCTCCTAACTGCAAGGTCTGCATTTCCAAACCACCAACAGCTCCTTGAAAGATCTTTCTCCTTCCGGTAGAGCCTTGGGAGCTCACAGGGTGGAACTACCGTGTCTTCAGTGGTCGTGAAGAGTCAGCATCAACTCGATGGCAGTAAGTGAGATCAGAAGAAGAAAAGGTTGGAAATGTGTGAAATGAGGCCGCAACCAGTGCACCAACATGAAACTGTCAGTAAAAAGAGAAGTCAGCAGGAAATCTTTACAAGAAACGAATGAGCAGGCCATGGTAAACAATTTAATATAGCTACCACAGATTTGGACAAAAGAAAAACTCAGTTAACCCTTATCTGAGAGGCAATAGGGAATCATGTTTTTTATCTCAATGTGTGGGATTGGGATGATTGAAGTTCAATCCCAAGTAAGGTTGCTAACTGTCCTTTCTTTGAAAAACTTATTTAAACTTAAGTAAAATAAACATAGAGCATGTACTTCATCATTTGTGTCTATTTTAAAAACATGATATTTATAAAAATTCAACCATAGTCAACAAATTATAAATTGCTTAATTCGTTAGTCTGGGCAGACTAGACAAACAAATCCAAAAAAAGCTCATATGTGTATCAGAAAGAAATTTATATACAAGAGCAGCTGAATATTGAGAAAACATCCCAGCCCAGTCTAGATCAAATCCATAAGTCCAATAACAATCTATAAAGTCTTCTTCACACTCACAAAACACATGCAATGACGTTAAGTGCAGGACGATCACAGGCCAAAGTGGGTAGAAAGTCTTTGGATCTAGTGGCATTGTAAGCATCTCAGCGCCGGCAGAAGTCTAAACGTGGCTCCTCCCACTCCATGGGTTACATCAGGTAGGGTCCATGTGCCTTCTCCTTAAGGATATCTCACAGGGAGTAAGCCTAGTCAGTAGAGTGTCTCACAGGGAGTGAGTCAAGAGAGAGAGAGAAGTGTTTCCCACCTCCAAGGAAGAAATACTGGATTTCCCAGAATTCTCAGGAGAAGGTCATGCCCACATAGAGGTCTCATTGTCTATGATCTGATTGACAGGCTAAACTCCATCCCTACACTCTTAATCCTCAAATTGACAAACAATTATATGGCTACCACACTTAGTGCTATATATCATCATATTTTCATTAAAGTAATGATAATTATCTGCTGTTATATTTTTCTTTTCATTAGATTGTAGAACTCATAACACCATGGATTTTGGGGTCTGTTTTGTTCTTTCAATAACATTAGGCACGTAGTAGATAAGCAATATAAATAACCTGTAAAATAAATTACCATTATTATTTCAACATTGGGTAACTGAGGAATAAGGCTTTGATCCAACCAGAGAAGTCAGAAACGGAACTTATTTGGGAGACCAGATAATGAAACATATTGTAGATAACTGATTTTTTTTTCTTTTTAAAATAGTTTTATTGGGAGCTCGTACTTTTAAAAAAAATCATTTTATTGGAGCCTCACACAACTCTTAACACAATCCATACATAAGTGGAGAGCAAATGTTTTGAGAATGAGGAGGGCAAAGAATGTACAAATGTGCTTTGCACAACTGATGTATATATACAGATAACTGATTTTGAGCTGTCATTAAAGTGTTATCTTCCAGAAAGCTGTGTCCATTGACTACACAAGTATATGTTGCATGTGCCCTTTAACCTCACTTACCAGAACCATCCCTAAGCCTACTATCACCACTAAAATAGAGGCCTAGACTGTACTGAAGAAACCCTCAGTCCTAAACACAGAACGATTTTTTCAGAGTATGGGAACTATAGGAATGTACACATAGAACAGGACACCCAAGTGGATTTTGAGTAGTATGTTGTTGGTGCCACCAAGTTAGCTCTAACTTATAAACTCTATGTACAACAAAAAAACATAGCCTGGTTGCACCTTCCTCATGATTATTGTTAGGTTTAAGCTCATTGTTGACAGTCAACATGTCACTCTGTTTCGTTGAGGGCTTTCCTCCCGGTTTACTGATCTTCTACTTCATCAAGCAGGATGTCCTTGTCTAGGGGCTGGTCTCTCCTGACAACATGTCCAAAGTAGGCAAGAGGAAGTCTCCCCATCCTGGCTCCTAAGGAGCATTCTGGCTGTGCTTCCTCTAAGGCAAATTTGTTTGTTCTTCTGACACTCTGTGGTACTTTCAATATTCTTCACTAGCCCTATAATTCAAGTGCTGGTGAAGAATCAAATCGATTCTTCATTGATTTTCCTTATTTATAAAAGCAATACATGGAGCTATTCTGCTTCTTATTCTGCTCTCTATTACTCCCAATATTAAAATACTCATTTCTCACTCCTCAGTTTGTTTTATTAAAAATTCCTCTTAATATAAGCAGGTTTTCATACAGGCTTCCTATTTCCTTCTAGGTTATTTCATTTCATTTAAAAAATTTGGGGGGGAAGAATTTAGAAAGGAAAAACAAAGTTCATAAAAAGCCAAGACTAAATTATGGCTCTTATACTGAAATAGTGGAGAAGAGTTGATATAAGAGAAACCCTTTCATATAAGGCTAAATACAATAATTGAGAAATAAACAAATCAAAATAATATATGAGTAATGGATATGATCAAAAAACATCACTGGGGAGTTAAGCAAGTGAGAAAGAGTTATATTGTATAAATAGTGGCAAGGAACATTTACTATATAATGAAAAATAGAATCAAATTTGAATAGTCATTTAGCGGCTCAACTACAGCAGAAAATAACTGAAAATAGGAAGATTTACTGAGAACAAATATTCTCTTTGAAACTGAAGACCTCAACATTTCTTAGTGAAACAGCATGTTATGGATCGAAGTGTGTTCCCAGGAAGGTATGTTAAAAAGCCCTGGTGATGCCCCAGGTTAAGTATTGGGCTGCTGCTAACTGCAAGATTAACAGATGAAGACCCAAGACACTTCTCCTGAGAAAGCTGAAGCTGGCTGCCCCAGTAAAGTATAGCCTGGAACCCTAGGCAGCCATTCCATTCTGTCCTAGGGAGTCTGCGGGTCAGATTCATCTTGATGGGAGGGATTTTTTTTCAATGTTTATGGTTATAATCCCACAAGAAGCCTATTGCCTGAGTTGGGTTAAGAAATGTCAAGCTATTTGAAGCTCCCTACGAGCTGAAGTTCGGAAGAGAGACAAGGATCTTCCTCCAGAGCTGACTGAGAGGAAGTCTTTCCCAAGAGCCCGCATTCTGATTTGGACCTCTAGCCCCCTAAACAATGAGAAAATAAATATCTGCCAAAGTCATCTACTTGTGGTATTTTTGTTACAGCAGCACTAGTCAAGAAATTAATGTTACCTAATCATCACCGATTAATATTGAATTTCACAGTTGTAGCACACCATGAATTTCAGCGATATCATGTGTAGGACACAAGCTATGGAAGAAGACAAAAGGATAAGCAACATCTAACCACTTGATAAATTGCTGTCATAACTACAATAGGATAAAGATAGCAGATGTGGAGATAGAGATGCCAAGGAGACACAGGCAGTTGAAGATGCATGGTATCCAATGCTGCTTTACTGGGAAACGTTGGCCAGACATGCTGGAAGCACTCACACTTCTCTCATGCACCTTTCTTGAAGGCCTTGTCTAGTGTTTGTCACCACTCTGAAGCAGATATACCAGCATGTGGTTGCATCATGACAGCTCTCTGAAACTTGGCACGGTGGTGAGCTGCACAAGTCTGTTTTCAAGGTTTGCCTTCCTCCCTTGGTATCCTCCATGCCAAGGGAGATCTGAACACTTCAAGGTGACCGTGGAGAAAGCAGAGTCACTCAGGGGACAAGTGTCCTGCAAGCTCTACAAAGCCTGTACCCACCACCACCACCACCATGCTTCTCCTTGCTCTTCAGGTTTGCTAACTTAAGGAGGGGCTTGAAAGACACAAGAGGGTCTGTTCATAGATGCCCAGTTAAAACCACACTTTGGAAGCTTGTTACCCCACCCCAGGGTGAAGTCCTTTGATTTGGAGCTGATTTTAATTGCGTTTTATTTTTCTCATTACTAATACTCATTGCCTTCAAATCCATTCAGACTCATAGCAAGCCTGAAGTGCAGATCGGAACTGCCCCTAGGGGGTTCTGAGACTGTGTCAGACACAAAGCTTCCTCTGTCTCCCGCAGAACATCTAGTGGGTCTGAACCTGGAACCTTCGGTTTTCAGCCCCAGTCATAATCCACTACATGCCCACAGAGCTCCTTTTAGCTTACATTAGTTTCTTTTATCTCCTACTGATTTCACAATTGTGAGGACAGCTCAGGACACAGGGAAGTGTTCCGTTCCGTAACGCAGAGGGTTAGATTTGACTCAATGGAACCAAACAACAATAACATCAAACTGCTGTGTTTCCCCGAGTCCAGTGAGCTTGCTTTTCCGATCTTCCACGTGGAAGATTTCTTGTTAGGAAATCGATAGACATTTATAAGAAAGGCATATGTCTTTTCTAACATGAATTCCAGAAGGACAAATCCTATGACTCTGCAAATCTTCCCTGCAGAATAAATCTTCTTCTCAATGTATGATTTTAGGTATCAAATGGCATCCATAAAAATATTTTAAACTGACATTCATAATACAATCACGACCAAATATTTTGACAGAAATGGGATAAACAAATGCTGGTTTTTAAAATGCCACACATATTCAGTTTGGCCCTTGACCAAACAAAATTTCTTTGATTTCAAGTCTTGGAGGCTGTTGTACAAGTTTGAGAAGTTCTTTATTCTTCTCCTTAATGAAAGAAGAGAGATTTGGGATCTCCCTTCATTAGACAGTGTTCCAGGTTTGCAATGGACAAAGAAATATCTGGTTTAATCCAAGCCTATAAAAAGCTTTCAATTAAATTGAATTATTTAAGACTTGAAATAAAAGCAAGCACTTCCAAGAGGCAAGCAAATTTTGGGGATGAGGGCAACAAATGTATAGATGTGCTTTACACAATTGATCTATGTATTGTGATGAATTGTATGAGCCATAATAAATTGATTTTTAAAAAAAGCAAGCACTATAAGGCACTTTATGAGGTTAAGTGCTGGATAAATTTTAGAATTTAAAGTAGGAAGGACTATAGAGATCAATATTTAAACTTCCTTGGCCTATGGAATATATTTTAAAAATAGTTCTACAGAAGTTACCTCCGAATGAACACTGAAATCGAATCCACGCAAACCAGGGTCTCTGGACTCCAGGCTGTGTTTCTCCCACCTACCTCACAATCACATATTTGCACAGCAGTCTGAGGTGAGAGGAAGTCCTTAGTCTCTGAGAACGGATGTCAGAGAAGTTGGCTTTCTGGGTTTGACTACAGGTCGATGGGATGCATTTATTGCATTTCTTGGGAAGATGAGGATGCTAGCACCAGAAGCTAGAATTAGGGCTTTGAAGTGGTTTATTCTGGTTCAACTCCCTGCTGAGAATTTGCCTTTTTACCTCTAGAATACACTGAACCCAAATCCACATTTTAACAAGATCCTCACAGGATTCTTATATATACCTATGGGGGATCTTGTTAAAATGTATATTCTGAATCAGCATATCTGACATGAGAATGCAAATTCTCCAAAGGAGATGGAACCAGAATGAACTAGTCTGAGTTCCTGGCCAGAATCCCCACTGAGACATCAGTGGAATGCTCCCATCACCCTCTTGCAGTAAATTATTACTTACTGCCTGTCTGTGTCCCAGGTATATCAACTAGTTATTTTGCAGCAAGTAACATTTACTGAATGAAAGAACAAAGAGCTCTCATAGGACAGTGGGGGTTACCTGCTGGGCTGCGAACTACAAGGTACATGGTTCACTGGACCAACCAGCGGCTCCTGGTGAGAAGAATGAGGCTATTGGCGCTACTAGAAATGTAAACTGAAAGGCGCAGTTCTACCCTGCCCTATATGGTTGCCATGAGTGGGAATCTACTTGATGGCAGTTGATATGCTTTTTGGTTTGGGAATGAAAGAAAAAATGACCTCATTTATTTTATACAACCATCTTGACAGGATTACATCCTGTTTCAAAATGGAAACTGAGGCTTCAGTCAGTTGGACAGTCAACCAGTCAGTACAGTAGCTTACAAAGCTGCTGTTCCCCATTCCCTACTCTATTATAACGTTGAGGAGCCCTGGTGGATCACGCGTTGGGCTGGGATCTGCATGGTCGGCAGTTCGAAACTACCAGCAGCTCCGAGGGAGAAAGACTGGCTTTCTACAGTTTCAGAAACCCACAGGCATTGCGATGAATCAGCATCGACTCCATGGTGGTGAGCTGTGTTTTGTTTTGTTTTGTTTTAATTATTGTAAAGTTGGCATATCAAAATTTGAACTCTAGGATGCAGGTTCCCACAAAACTCAAGAGAAGTTTGTAATATTTTCAAGATCATAGCACTCAAAAAAATTAAAAATTAATTTTCTAAACAAGAGCTTTTTAAAAAAAATATTTCAAGATTGACAGTCTCCTTGTAACAACTCATAGTCTACTATGTGAGAAGGCAGTGGAGAAGGCAATCATCAGGGCAGAGTGACTTCTATTAGAAAATATGGCTGGGAAGAATCGAAACCAATGGGAAGACACGTCAGAAGCCCAGAGGAAAGGTTAAGAGTGTCCACAACACATTATGTCCAACTGTTTACATGGGTTCCTTCCGTGAGAGAGTGAGACCTAAAGGAAAGGATGTGAAATTTGAAGCAGCTGAAAGAGGAGTCAGGTATTGTTTCTAGGACATCAAAACAAATTCTAGCAAACCCAAACCAATCATACCCCAAACGAATTTTTTCCTGACTGAAAAATTCATATAAAAAAGGCACGGTGTCCATCCCTCCTTTTCTCCGCTGACCCACACAGAAACCAATAGTTCTAGATTCTCCTTCTGCCTTCTCTCTCTTCTCCCACCAATCCCTGGCAAGTCCATTCATACTAGCTAGGAAGAGCCTTTGAAACCCACAGAATGGAACAGAGGCAGGGGTGGGCCCAGTTTAAAACTCACTCATGCTCTCCCTCTGCTTGGTGGAGATTGGAGGCATCTGATGAAGTGCCTGCGGTGTGCTCCGCAAGACTGGGTCCTTTCGAGCCATTCTGAGCATTCCGTATGTTTCTGGAGTGTGGAGAATTAGAAGCACATGTAAGAAAATACTGCTTTTCCTCTGGCTCAAATCTGTGGGTTTACCATCTGACTCGCAGATGTTTACCCTCTTACACGCGGCACTCTTTGTGGGGCAACAACCACAAACCAGAGGCGTTGCTACACTTGTGCTAGATAAGTAACCACAGTAATTTCTATCTCTGTAGCTAAAAGACCTGTAATGAAAAGGTGTAATTGTCCCCAAAGCAGTTGGTAGATCTTTACAGATAAGGGTGAGCAACACTGCCTTCATACACATGTAAATATGAGTTTGAATAGACAAATAGGTGTAGTAAAACAGCCATCATGGGGCAATGAGCAAAAGGTTGCTGCTATTACGTTCACTTTCGTAGACCCTTAGAGTAGAACAAAATAGCGCTCCCTTCTTTAAAATGACAACCTACAACTGTACACGGTTCAGCAGTTTCAAGGATCCAATTCACTCCCAAGGCTTCCTAGGCCCTGAGAAAATGTGACGAAAATATTAAGCTGTAAAAATCACAGGGCCTTAAAGCGTTTCAGAGAGAAAGGGAATATCAGAGATCCTCTGATTTCGTGGCTGTTAACCTTTTGGGGCATGGAGACAATTTCATGAAAGCTTAGGACTCTTTCTCTAGAAAAATGCACAATCCACATTTTGCAAAAGTTTGTATTCCATTTCAGTGAGTATACAGATACCGTTTGTCTTTTGTTACCAGCTAAGAACACCTAAGACAGTGGAAGGAACCCTCCGTGAAATCTTTTCTTTTCAAAGCTCCAATCCCTTCATGCCCAGAGGCCCATGGTCAGTGGGTGAGAGCAGAGCCAGAAGCAGATAGCCGGATGCTCAGCCCACATCAGCATTGAACAATCACTCTCATTGCAGCAATACATTACCGGAGGAGCGCAAAGAGTAAAATCAATCAAATAGTAGTTGTTCATTTGCTTTTCGCTGTTGTTATTGTTGGTTTGTTTGCAATTCATGATCATACCTTCTCCAACACAATGGTAACAATGTAGATGGGATGAAATTAGAAGAGATGTTTAATTAGGTGGCGTGGTTTCCATTGGATTGGCTACATTGGTTGAAGTACTGTTTTTCTTGTATTTTTTAAACCTTATTTTGAAAATCCAGTGTAGTATATCTCTTTAAGAGATGATAGAACATTTTTAGGCCACTCGTGTTCATCCCATGAATAGTTTCTTACAGTATCAGATATTCATAATGTTCCATTAAATTGCTTGAAAGTAAAAGGAGATTCTAGATTAAGTGGGCTTTAAAATATCTGAGTCAGTATCCCTTCTATTGAAATTCCCAGTATGGTAAGTGAAAAGAGGTGTTGTCGGGTTTCTGATGAGTTAGACATGTTTATCTTAATATACAGATTCAAAGAATGGATTTTCCAGCGCTAACAGATAATTGAAGTTATAAAGCTATGCATCATTGCAATAATAGAGATTATCAATATTCTCTAATATAGCCATATTTCTTTGTTATTTTACTACATACAGGCTACACGTGCACACTGCAAAGTTATGGGCATGTGAACTCCCCTCTCCTCTCAGGAATCAGTTGGGTTCATCAGTCTCTCTTATTTTCCCCTATACCTTAAAAATGATCCTATTATGGATTTTTAATGCCATATTTTGCTTTTTTATTCTTTGTTTATATTTCTGTCACCTTAAATGGACTCTAAAGCTATGTTTCTGACATATAGTAAATGCTAGCACAGTATCTGAAAGAGCTCTGGTGACGTAATGGAATATGAGTTGGGCTGAGAACTTCAAGGTCAACAGTTCAAAATTGTCAAGTTCTCCAGAGGAGAAAGATGAAATTTTCTGCTCCCGCAAAGATTTATAGCCTCAAAAAGCCAACGAGCAATTCTACTCAGTTCTCTGGGGTCATCCACTCCGTGACAAAGAGTGAGTTTGAACACAGTGTCTGACATACAATAAACACTCAACACACATCTGTTGAATCAGTGACTGGATGCTTGAAGGAAGTTCAAACATTCATGTTTTGCACACTTTAGGAGCTGGGGACCTTAATCAGTCACATAAGTTTTACTAAGTTAAATAACCAGCACTCTTAAACATCTATGTTAAAGAGTTAGCAATCCAGAAAAAAGAAACCACTGTGCAACACCATTTTCAAGACAATGAATGTGTTTCAGTTACCTAGTGCTGCTGTGGCTCAAATATCACAAGTGGGTGGTTCTAAAGGACAGAAAATTGTTTTCTGACAGTTTGGGAGGCTGAAAGTCCAAATCAAAGCCTTTACCGTGTAAACTTTCCCTTTGGTAGCCCCTGGTGTTCCTCGGTTCTAGGGACCTCCATGTGGCATCTGTCTACCCCAGTATGTATGCTTTGTGTCTAATCTGCTTTTTCTCTAACTTAAAAACAAGTTGATTTAGGACATATCCTAACTGATATAGACTAATTAACCAAAAAGGAAAATTCTGTGTAAACAGGATTATATCCAGAGGTAGAGGGGTAGGGTTTCCAACATCTATTCCCAGGGCCACAGTTCAAGCTAAAACAATTTGTCATATAGATTCTGCTACACAAGCACACATACGAGAGAGAAAGATCCTTGCCCCTTTAAAACTAGCAAAGATTGAGCAAGAGATCAGCATTGAGCACCACTAGAATTGATTAGGACATTTGAGAAGATAGTTAATTGATTTGCCAGAAATTATTTGTTCCCCAAACCAAATAAATTGATTTACTAGAAACACATGTTGTAAACAGAGCTTACAATAGGAATGTGCTGTGGACCTAGGCGGCACTTATAGGTGTTTTGAGGAAGAGCTCATGAAAGATCTTACGGACACATCAAGGCAAAGACATGAATTTTCAGAGTCCAAGAGGGGAAGCTTTTTCCATCGCCTTTTAAAAAGTTATTTGACCTCAAAATAATTTTCCCCTCAAGTAATATATTATTTGACTAGTATTGCACTCTACACCAATGGGAATGGATATGGTGCTCTGATTGGCACAGGTGCACTACAATTTTCTTGCCAGGGACACAATCTGGAGGCTATGGTGTGTAGAGAAGATCCTGAGTAGGTACTTGAAGAGGTGAGAAAAGTCCCAAAGAGGGAAAAGCCCAGGGAATAATGCTGTCGTTGTGCAAAAGGCGATTTTTTTCTAAAAGCCTTTTTTTTTCTCCCTTTCCTGTGGGAAGTGGTGGGGGAAAGAAGGCGAGGGTGAAGACTAGTTATCTCTCTACTGTGGGTGCTAAGGGTAACACCAATAATCATTAAGGGTTACCAAGCATTGTCACAGCAGTGGGAGGATACTCATGCGCAGGGCTTTCAGAGAGGAATTACTGGCCACCTGGGCTAAAGAATAAACGAAAGTCAAAAGTCTTGAAAATTAAAGACAGTAGAATGCCCTCGAGAGGTTTCCCAGAGCCATTTACAAAGCTGGTTCTGTTAGGGTTGCAAACCCCAAAAGGACCTGCCTTTTCTTCCCAGAGAGAATCTCTTAGAAGGGCAGGAGGGACATTTGTTCATTTCTTATATAAATTTCAAGATTATTAATAAAGGATTCCTCCCCTTGGGTTGGAGCCCTGGTGACACAGCAGGCAGGTGTTAGGCAGCTAACCATAATCTCGGTGGTTGTGACCCACCAGCCACTTTGTGGGAGAAAAAGATGGGATTCTGCTTGTGTAAAGATTTACAGCCTTGTAAACCCTATGGGCAATTCAATGCTGTTCTTTATGGTTGGTAAGCACCAGAATCCATTCAAGGGCGGTGGGTTTCAGATTTTTCTTGCGTGATACACACCTCAGTACTGTTCAGCCTAGGGAATATGGAGGCATAGGAAATCATTGTTCAGATGATTCGAATTTAAATAATCAGTTTGCTTTTAATCTGGAAATCTTATAAAGTGAAACCTGTAAGAGCTGGAACTCAGCTTATTTGTCCAGGTCTCACGAGTTTTCAGACTTGACAGTGCAGTCTCATCACATGTCTATCATTCATGTAAGTGGGAGATATCTGTATTTCCTTCTCTGACACAAGTGCTTGTTTTTCCAGGTGTTACTATGATTTTTGTTATATTAAGACAATTAAATGGAGTATTATATTTAATCTCCACAATAATTTTCTGAAGCAGGTATTAAAGGTGACTTAGTGATGAAGAGGATGAAGGTGAGCGATATTGAATGAACAGCCTGAGCTGACACGGGTCTTATTCAGCCGGAGAGACTTTTCACCTAAGTCAGAGCAGCTTTTAAACCTATGTCAGGATGGATCCTTTTAAAAAGAAGGCCTTTGTTTTGTCCATCATTATGTTCCTAATGGCCAGAAGGAGGCCTGGCAGACAGTTAAGAGTGCTCAGTGAACATTTGCAGAATGATTACTACTGAAAAAACCCACTGCCATTGACTCTGTTTATTACAAACTGATAGGACAGAGTAGAACTGTCCCAGGGCATTTCTGTCATGAAAACCGTCCCATTTCCAAGGTTGCATCTTTGTACAAGAAGTCTACCTTATCTTTCTATCAGAGACTAACGAGCTCCAACAATCATTTTAATTTACAGACAGATGTTTAGCAAAGTGTGCCCCAGGGTTCCTTCTACTATTGTCAGGAGTCACACATGCAGGGGCATGCTTGCATCAGAAGGCGAATGGGGTAAAGAGAAATTGCTTGCCTATGACTTTTCTATTTTTATAACTCCCACCAAAGGATTGAGTGGGGCCATGCAAACAGGGTGTGTGAAACACTAATACAGACAATTGGTCTGTTTTGACATTCCTCTGGGTAACAGAGAGCCATCTCAGAAGCAGAGGGGGTGAATCCTGTGACTATGAAAAAAAGAGCCACCAGCAGATCCCTGCAAGATCCCTGCCTGAAATGGCAGAGGCAGCTGAGGAAGCAGAGGTTGAATCACCAAGACCATGAGACAGAGCAGAGGAGCCACACTGACACCTTGAGGCAGAGCAAGAGAGTGACACGAGCCCCTGAGGTAGAAAAGTAAATATCCAGGACCGTGGAACAGCCCTGGCAAAAGGCAAAAGCCAAGAGACTGCATGCCTGCAAGGCTAAGAGAAGAGGCACTGCTGTGGACAGGAAAACTACCTCCTTAAAGCTTTCTGATCCTGACTTGCGGTAACCTGTTAACTTCCATAATAAACCACATTATGGGCATGCACAGTTCTCTGTGGCCATTGCAATAGACTGTCAAACCAAGCAGAACCGTGTCTGGGGAAGCACAGCTAGCATCAAAATGGATAAAGAAAGATGGTGGCTAGAGGCATGTCTGATCTCCATCTTTGGCAATTAGTTGTGGGCTGGTGTGGAGTGGAATTCTCCTGCTCCAGACTGAATTTGGAGGAAGTCCATGTGGCCCTCGTGCCCTTTCCTCAGTAAGACCCTAAAAGTAGTATCCCATGGGAAGTGATTTAATTAAACTTCATGACCCTCTAACATGTAAGGAAAAGACTAGAGAAATATTTAGAACCTTAAAATAAGTCACAAGTTAGAAAACACTTGCATTTGGTGACTGTGGCTTCAATATAAACTGGATTTATTTCAAACCAAGTGGATAAAAATATTTATAAAATACTTATTTAAATGTTTTAAATATTTATTAAATGTGTTTTAAATATTTATTAAAATTTATAAAATACTAGAATACATCAAAGAAGTATTATTGTTGCATAAAAGAGTGGGGAAATATTAATTTCTCTTTACCATAATTAATGTAACAGCTTCCTAAGAAAATAACAGAATTTAGCTTTGTTTGGCCAACTATATTAGACTAAAATTTACATAAATTACAGTAAAAAGTGAAAGGACAATTTTAAAAATAATACTCACTAATTACTAGAGTGAATTATATCAAAACAAGTAACCCACACCATGCTCAGTCCAACCTATAGGATACTAAGTTTGGAAACAACATGGCATTAAAAAGAAAAGGGGGGGGTCACCTAATCTTGGAACTATTCAAATAGTAAGCTATAACCCTGTGCAATTTGAAGATTTACAATAGTAAAAAAGCACATGGGCAATAAGTTTGTAAACAAGCTATATGGCTATGGTAATTAATGCCAAACTAGGACATGACTTCAACTAACAGAACTTAATTGTACTCAAAGGATTCTTTGTGCTGTTGACAATGGATTTAGGAACACATAAAATAAATGTCCTATAGCACCCACTTTCCATAAAACAATGGACTAAGAAGAATTTTGTGATTCAACCTTAGTTTATATAAGAGCAGCAAATTTGCCATTATATTAATGACATTATTTAAGATGGATATAACTGTATCATTAACCAAGCTCTAGGACCTACACGTATTTTTAGATATCACTTGACAATGGCATTCAGGTGGATCTGTGATCAATTTATAAAACCAGACCCATGATTGTTCTTTCAAATAGTGCAAGTCAGAGGCTTGATGGTGTTTGCTTCTGATAAACATTAATACTGTTATCACACTTATTCTGGCTATTTTTGAGCAGTAATCTTTCATTTAGTTCCAGATTTTTTAAGCAATGGATTAACGTGCTAGATTAATGTTAAATTAGCTTCTCAGAAATTAATCCCAAGAGAATTAAAAAGTTATCATCTTACCCTTCATTCTCTTTCATGCTCTCTTACAATCAGCTTTCACTGTATTTACATTTCTAGATATATAAAAACCACCCATGTAATTTCCAGGCTGTTTACTCCCAGGCTTCAATTATATTCTCTTAACACCATTTAAGATGTTTTAGTTTCTTCTGCTGTCTCAGTTTCTTTAAGTAAGCATTTTCTTGAAAAGGATGTCAACTTTCTGGAACTGAAAATGGTTCGAGAGTTGGGTCTGATTGAAGAGCAGACTTTGTTGCTACTTAACTCTTGGGGGGGGGGCGATAATAGAAAAGGCTGTTCCTTGTCATGATATACGGCTGAGTGTGAAAACGGGACTATTGTGGCATTACAGTTATAGTTTGATTAAACTATAAATTATGAAGAATTTCAAACAATATCTGAAATAGCTGCCATTTACTGGCAATCCTGCCTGGGCAGTGTTCTGTTGTGTTGTACTTAGGATTCTATGAGTCAAAGTCAACCTGATGGCCCCTAATAGCAAACAATGACCTACAGTCTAGCTGTCATGCAAAATGAACCAGAGAGAAGACTTCTAATCTCTCTACATCTATATCACTATAAAGGCACCTAAGTATATCTTAAAGGTAAGAGACACACCCTGAGGAGCTACACTGAAATCTTTTATTTTTCATAATGGGGTCAAAGGCTTATAGGATCTTTTCAAAGTATAAATAAGGTAGCCATACATGTATTTGCTGGGATTGGTATGTTGATTCTGAAGCCAGAGAAATAGCACACAAAAAAATTAAAGCATTGGAAAATATCTTTATAATCTCAAGGTGAAAGGCATTTCTAAGTAATGCACCAAGTCCAGGAATAAGAAAGACTTAAAAATTAAGTGAACGAAAATATAAAATTTTGCATAGCAAAAATATTAAAGATTAAAAACTGACAACTATATTTGCAAGTCATGTAAAAAACAACTAATAAAAAAGAAGGACGTTTGATGTCACCCATAAAAAACTTCCACTGAGATATAATCCTCCCATCAGATTGGCAAATATCAAAAGTTCGATACTATATGCTTGTGGGCAAAGAAAACGCTCTTGCTCAGCCTTTAAGAAGGTCAGTTTGGTAATACAAGCATGTTGTCAGGAGAGACCAGACGCCGGAAAAGGACATCATACCTGGTAAGGTAGAGGGTCATGAAAACAGGAAGATCCTGGATGAGATGGGTTGACATAATGACTAATTATAGCCTCAGCCATGGGGAAAATTGCATAGATGGTGCAGGACGGAGCAGTGTTTTCCTTCTATTGTGCATAGGGGCGCTATTGGTCAGAACCAATTCAATGGGACCTAACAATATTAACCACAAAACATGTTCCCAAATTGATAATACACAGAATCTTAACTATTCAGTTCCACTCCGAAATTCTGTATAACATTCATGTAAATTCTAACAAACAGAGATGCTCAAACGCCCATGAAATGTCATTAATAAAGTTGATTCTAGCAGTGTTCCCATAGCAAATAATCAAAAACAACATAACTACCCTTTATTTTGGAACTACAAAGTCTAGTACCCCTGCAGTAAATTTGAAGTTCATGTGTAATAGTAAAATTTAGAAGCAGAAAAAGTAAGGGGGGTAGGTATTAGTATAAGACCTCAATGAAGATGGGGAGAAATTGATAAGAGAATGGGGCTTGGGAGAATGGCCTGGGTCTTGTTAGGATTGGCTGCATCATGTTTTCTGTCAACATGGTAAGTCATTCATTAGTGGATTCATACTGTGTTTTCCATTGCTCCAACCCTTTGTTGTTTGGGTTTCTTCTCTTCCCAGTGACAAAGCAAATGCACAGCAAGATTTAACACCCAATGAAAGAACAACAAAGACTGTTTTCCTCTTTACTGAGCTTGTTAGACAGCCAAAGTCTAGCATTATTGCCACCAAGATATAAATGAGTGGCAAATAATTGACCAGCCTTCTGTCTTGGGTATGACCATTTAAACCAGTGGTTCTCAACCTCCTCATGCTGCCACCCTTTCATACAGTTCCTCATGTTGTGGTGACCCCGCCAACCATAAAATGATTTTCGTTGCTACTTTATAACTGTCATTTTGCTACTGTTAAGAATCGGGCAACTCCTGTGAAAGGGTCATTTGACCCCCAAAGGGGTTGCGACCCACCAGTTGAGAACCACTGATTTAAATGAAAAGCAAAATATTAGCTATTCTCTGACATTTTATTTTAGAATGATTGTTTTCTTATAAAAAATATTCTGTTTGCTAATATTTTATTTACTCTTGTTCCAAAAACAATAGAAATATCAGGCTTTTAAAATTCAGTTTCTCTAGAAACAAAAGTCAGATATGGAGGAAAGTACAATTCTCATTTTTTTGTAAATTGCTAGGATTTTCTCCCAGGTAGCCTCTGATAGGTTCAACCATTTACCCGTATGTTAGTAGCTAGAATTTAATTGCCACCCTTTTTTGTCAAATAACCTACAATTAATGGTAAAGCAAAAGAGAACTTTCTATGAGAGGTAAACGTGTCTGTTATTGTTGTTAGGTGCCCCTAGTCGAGACGCTGCCTAATCCTGTGCCACCTTCAAAGTTGGCATGGTGGCGCGCAGTGCTGCAGCTGCTGTGTCACTGCCTCTCATCACGGGTTTTCATTGACCTTCTGTACCAAGCAGGATGTTCTTCTCCAGAGATTAGTCTCTGCTGAGCACATGTCCAAACTATTGAGACACAGTCTTGCCATCCTCCCTTCCAAGGAGCATTCTGGCTGTACTTCTTCCAAAACAGATCCGTTTGTTCTGTTGGCAGTCCCTGGCACTTTCAGTGTTTTCCTCCAGTGTCATCACTCAAATGCATCCATTCCACTGCTAGCTTCCGTATTCAACGTCCACCTTAGACATGCAGATGAGGCCATTGGAAATCCATGGCTCGGGCCAGGGGCACCTTAGTCTTCAAAATGACATCTTTGCCCTTCAACACGTTAAAGATCTTGTGCCTCTAATATACCTAATGCAATACATCATTTGATTTCTGCACCTCTGCTTCCATGAGCATTAATTGTGGTTCCTAGCAAAATGAAATCCTTAACGAGTTCAATACTTTCTCCATTTATTATGATGCTACCCATGGTTCAGTTCCTTTTCTTCACACTAACTTGAAATCTATAATGAAGTCTGTGGTCCTTGATCTTCATCAGCAAGTGCTTCACCTTCTCTTCACTTCCAGCAAGCATGGCTGTGTCATCTGCATACCACATATTGTTCAAAAGCTTCCAATCCTCATGCCCCACTTGTTTTCATATAATACAGCTTCTCAGATTATTTACTCAGCATTCATGTTGAATAAGTATGGTGAACAGATGCAACCTAGAAGCACACTTTTCTTGATTTTAAACCATGCAGTATTTTATTGTTTTGTTTGTACAACTGCCTCTTGATCCATCTACAGGTTTCAGATGAGCACAATTAAATGTTATTCTCAATGCTAGGCATAGTTTGTTATGATCTACACATTCAAATGCCTTTTCATAATCAGCACTATACAAATAAACATTTTTCTGACATTCCCTGCATTGAGCCACAATCTATTTAGCATTAGCAATGGTATCCCTTGTTCCATTGTTCTCTTCTTAATCCAGCTTGAATTTCTGTCAGCACCCTGTCAATATACAGACGACTAATTAGCACACCTCCAACCTCCTCATGCCAACAGCTTCCAAAGGGAGCACATCGGAACTCTTCCCACTCCTCTGACTTATTTTAAATCAGTGCCAAATGCCAGTAACAGTGACTGAATAAATAGTCTGCATATTTTTACTCCGGTGTTGTATTGGTTTCTTGGTGCTGTCATAATCAACAGAAATAAGGAAGACCATAGAATAGATGCATTTGAATTGTGGTGCTGGAGAAGACTATTGAAAGTACCATGGACTGCTAAAAGGACAAACAGATCTGTACTGGAAGAAGTCATGCCAGAGTGCTCCTTAGAGGCAAGGATGGCAAGACTTGGTCCTACAAAATGTGGACATATGGTCAAGAGAGACTAGTCCTTGGAGCAGGACATCATGTTTGGCAAAGTGGAGGGGCAGCGAAAGAGGAAGGCCCTCGCTGAGATGGGTTGACACAGTGGTGGCATCAATGGGCTCAGGCGTTGGAACAACTGAGAGTGAGGATGGCACAGGTGCGTGCAGTGTTTTGCTCTGTTGTGCATAGGGCCGCTGTGGGTCAGAGCCAACTAGATGACAGCTAACAGCAGCAACATTAGGCATAACAAAGCACCACAAGATGGATGACTTCGAAGAACAAAAAACTGTCTCACTTCTAGTGACTAGTATTCAGTGTGTCTGAGCTCAGGATGACAGTAAAGACATGTTCTCGCTGAAGGCCCCAGGGAAAGATGCTTTTATGTCTCTTTCAACCTCTAGTAGTCCCAGCCAGTCCCAGGCAGCACTACTTCATAGCCACATTGCCCTCTTTCTTCTGTCTTCTCTCTTCTCTGGGTCTTCTCTTTTACAGGACCTTATTCTGATTTGATGAAGACCTACCTACCCAATTCAGATATAGCTTCATATTAACTTAATTGATAGTATCTTTAAAGACTCAATTTCCAACCAAAGTTACATTCATAGGTACCAGGGTCTCGAATTTGAACATAATTTTGGTGGACGCAATTGAGTAGTTTCCACTAATATTGGTAACAGGATGCTTTAAAAGCAAGGGGAATGGCTAAGAAAATCCATCCCCAGAACTAAGTGCTCTTGGATTCGCTCTAGCGCAGTTTCCACACGCGAGTGAGCAGCACTCTGTTGCCTAGAGAGCTCCATGTGGTTGTGCCTCAAAATCAATTCCAACTCATAGTGACCCCATTCGACAGAGACCTACCCACACGATTTCAACCACTGGGCACCAGGGCTCATTCTCTTTATCCATCTATCTATCTGTCTGTCTGTCTACTCATCTATCTATCTACTCATCTATCTGTCTTTCCATCTAGACTTAAAAGGCATTACTGAGTGGCACAATTAGTTAAATACTAGTCTACTAACCAGAAAGTCTTGACGTTTTAATCCATCCAGAAGTGCCTCTAAAGACAAGGCTAGTGGTCTGCTTTCAAAAGGTTATTGCATTAACATTTTATAGAAGAGCTTTACTCTGTACACAGAAGGTCACCATGTACACTCACACACATGTGCTCCTGGGTGGTACATATGGTTAAATATTTGATTACTAACCCACAGATTGGCTGTTTGAACCAACCTAAAGGCATCTCATCACACATTTAGTTGCCATATTTTGGAATTAACTCAAAGGCAACTTGTGCTTATGCATCACTAGTTTAGAGTTAGAACATCCTTATTTTTCTATATTATTAGGAAAGAACATTTAAACAAGGAAAAGCTGAGAGGATGCTAAGAAGCTTCCACTTATTACATATAAGGGACTTCAGAACATTTGTGGAAAATAGAATGAAAATATAATGGAATTTTCCCATAGTTTGAAGTTCCCCTGTTTTTGATGTTTAGAAGCTACAGAATGAATATGGTTGAGGTATGACAGTCCAACTTGTGTTAATGCTTAAAGCAATCTAAATGACCCACAATAGCTTCATAAATTTTGAGTCCCACTGCACCTCAAAATGTCATCATCTAGAATCACATTCTTAAGGTATCCTTAAAATTTTAAACAGTACATGGACTCAATGTTTAAACTAATCAGCAATATATATCATGTTTATACACTATAGACTCTGAGCTCAATTTGTGAACCCACATAACTATAGCCACAAACAATGTGAAGTGGAAAATATCACGCTGGCACAAACTGGCAAATTTTTATTTTAATGTGTTCAAGTTTATGTATGAATTCCCCATGACAAATGAGTTCTTCATCTTAACTGTTAAATAATGCAGTAATGGACCACAATTTCACCAAATTTGTTAAACACTAAAGAGTTAGTCATACTGTGGTAGCTTGTGTGTTGCTCGGATTCTGTGAGCTGTGTCACTGAGATTTCAAATACCAACAAGATCACCTAAAGTAAACAGGTTCCAGCAGAGCTTCCAGATTAAGATCCAACTACCAAGGAATAGGCTATCCACTTCAGAGAAATCAGCCACTGAAAACGTCATGGATAGTAGAAGAACATTTTGAGCTACTGAAAGAAAACCTCATGAATATCTGCAGGATATTGTCAGAGTTAGTGCCAGAAGATGAGCCAATCAGGTCTGGAGGCACTCAAAATAGGACCCAGGAAGAGCTGCTTTCTCAACGTAGGGTAGGTGGAATAAAGCCTTCCAGAGTGAAAACTTAGGAACCTCATTTGCTTATGGGCCATGACTCAAGTGAGAAGAAACAGCTACAAACGTGTCAAGATTGGAACTTGAAATGTACAAACTATGAATCTAGGAAAATTGGAAGTTTTCAAAAATGAAATGGAACCCATACAGAATGATATCCTAAACATTAGTGAGCTGATATTCACAGGTATTGGCCATTTAGAGTCAGATGATCTTGTGACTTACTGTGCCAGATTCAGGAGAAATGGCATCAAATTCATCCAAAAAAGGACATTACAAAATCTCTCTTGAAGTACAATGCTGTTGTGCTAGGATAAGATCTATGCACATACAAGGAAATCCAGTCAATTCAACTATTATTCAAATGTATGCACCAAACGCTAAAGCTAACTACTTTACAAACTATATGCTTATAAATCTAAAATTGATCAGACATGCAATCAAGACTCATTGATAACTACCAGTGATTGGAAAGTGATACAATTTTTCAAGTCCAGCAACTTCATTATGAATACCTTTTTCAACCCTAAAGGAAACTATACATATGGCCTTACACAGAAATCAAATTAAATATATCTATGAGAAGAGACAATGGAGAAGCTCAATATAAGCTGCTAAATTAGGCCTAGAAAAAATTGTAGAACATGTCGCCCATTGTTTATATGCAATTTCAAGGTGAAGGTGAAGAATGTGAAAACAAGTCCACGAGAGACAGCATACAACCTTGAGTATGCTTCTGATGTTAAGTGTCATCCACTTGGTTCACACTCACAGTGACCCCACGCACAACAGAAAGAGTCATCGCCTGGGCCAGTGGCATCCTCAGAATTACTCTTACATTTGAGGCCAATGATGCAGCCAACATGTCGATTTCTTTCACTGCCCCACTACTTTGCCAAACATGATGTTTTTCTTCCAGGGCTGGACTCTCGCGGCAACATGTCCAAAGTATTTACAATGAAGTCTTACCATCCTTTTCTCTGGTTGTACTTCCTCCAAGACAGACTCCTTTCTTCTTCTGGCCCTTCATTATTCTTAGTACTTTCAATATTCTTTGCCAGCACCACAAGTCAAATGCATTGCTTTTCTCCTGTCTTCCTTACTCATTGTCCAAATTTTACATGCATATGAGACAGTGAAAGTACCATGGATTGAGTTTTCAAAGTAATTTCGAAATCCTTGCTTTTGAACACTTTAAAGAGGTCTTGTCCACCAATCTCCCAACGCAATGCATCAATGGTTCTCCCGACTGCTGCTTCTATTAGCATTCATTTTGGATCAAAGCAAGATGAAATCCTTGACAACTTCAAAGTTTTCTCCGTTTTCCAAATTACCTAGTGGTCAAGTTATGAAGATTTTGGCTTTCTTTACATTGAGTTTTAATGCATACTCAAGAATGCAATCCTTGGTCATCATCAGCAAGTACTTCAACTCTACCTCACTTTCAATATGTATGGTTGTGTCTTACGCATATCGAAGGTTGTTAATATGCCTTCCTCCAACCCTGACACGACAGTCTTCTTCATATAAGCCAGCTTCTCTGATTATTTGTTCAGTGAACAGATTAAATAAATGTGAGGAAAAGGATAAAACCTAGTCAAATAGATGTTGGCTGAAAGCAGAGAATATCAGAAAAATATTTATTTCTGCTTTATTGACTCTGCAAAGGCATTCAACTGTATGGATCATAACAAATGATAGTGTTGAAAAGAATGGAAATTCCAGAACACGTAACTGTGCTCATTTGGAACCTTAACTACTCAGTCAGGACATGGATCATGAGGCAGTTGTATGAACAGAACAGGGATGTTGCATGGTCCTTGAACAGTGTCTGACACATACAAAGTGTTAAACCATATCTTGTGAATGAATAAACGTCTGTCAATAAGTGTTCAAGGAACCTTGAAACTGTTAACAAAGGACTGGCAGTCTACTGCTTTTTAGGCTCCCTGTTTGTGGACTCATGCCCACAAACTATAATGATTATAATTATCATACTGTAGCTTTTTGTCATAATCCTATTCCACTTATGATTTCTTTAGACAATCTCATAGTCTTCTTGATTGAGTTTGAGGTGGTGGGAGTATCAGTGGTGGCAATGGTGTTATTAGGTTATACTTATTAATACTTATTGTTGTTCTTATTAGTTACCATTGAATCAACTCAGGTTTGTGGTGACCTCTACATGCTACTCTATGCAAAACATATTAATGTTTTAAATTCATTTTCTCCTTTAATTCTGCTAACAACCCTATAAGACATCTGCTCATCTTCTCATCATACCACCTATAAGAGCTCTGGGGATAGGGAAGCTGAAAAACTTGTGCAATGTCAAAGAGCTAGTCAACAGATGTAACTGAGCTAACTCGGGCCCATATCCCTCACCAACTGAGCCCTATTGGATTTCTTCTGAGTTCTTCTACCCATCGCATGCCCATGTAATAATGTACATTTTACAGTAATCTTAATTTTTAAGATAATATATGTGCATTGTTTACATGCACATAAGGTACACAGTGCACATAGGAACTTAATGTGTGAGAGGGTTGAATGGTTTGCAGGGGGGAAAAATCATACAATGTGCACATTATTTGTCAAAATATGGTATATGTAGTTATATCAATTGTATGTTATTTTTACCAGTTTAACATTTTAAAAACAATCTTATTTCAAAGACCGTGGAGGAATAAGGGGATTGAAGACTATTTCTTATATCCTTCTGCAGGATTAAGAGCCCAGAAATTATCTTTAAAGTTCCAATTAGCTATGTTCAAGCCAGGTGGCTCTTTTGGCCCTAAAGGTATCAAACATGCCTTTGCTATATAACGTCTCAGGCAGCACCCACCATAACCTTTTCAACATGAGTAGATATATAGTACTTTACCAATTGACCAGTTAACACTTTGGGTGAAGGTTTCTGAAAGAGTCTTACTTATTCCCAGAGACAATGTGGTAAAAGGCAGTCAATAAGAGGCATGCTGTTTTTGCTGCCATCGCATTCATTCTGACTCATGATGAACTTAGATGTGCAGAGAAGAATGCTTCACAGGGTTTGCAAGGTTCTTACCTTTCCGAAGTAAATCACCAAGATGTTTAAAGATATGAAAATATGAGCAACATCCAATTTCCACCTGTAGAGAGATCACACATACTCCTTACTTATCAACAATTATGTTGTCTAAGATATTACACTTATGACAATACTAAAATTATCTACTCTTCAATTTTTCACAATTCTGATGTATGTCTTGAAGTGGTGACTGCCTTGGTATGAGGCAGGAGTAATGCTGGCTGTGATGGTTAAGGTTATTCAGCCATTTATCAGGTGCACAGTTCCCAGTGCTTCTGAAGTTATAGCCTGAGGCTGCCATCTTTTTTTCGTTGTGTTTTTTTTTTTTCCCAAAACCACTTTATTGGGTGCTCTTACAAATGTCCTACCATTCCATAGTTCAATCACATCAAGCAATATCATACAGTTGCTATTACAGTTTTACAACATTTACAACATTTATCTGATCTGACCATTGCTCATTTTCATATGACACTAATTTATTGCATAACAGTGAGAATGAAGAAAATTATTAGATTCAAGCTGTACAATCAGCTGGTCTAATTATTGGAATCTATCCATGCCAATAATTAGGGAGTGGGTATATTCGCTAGCACATATAGAAAGCTTAAATATGAAGGAGTTGATTGATTCATCATGATTCTAAAAAGTAGGTGAAAAATCAAGTAGATAAATTGGTCAAACATTAGGAAAATGTCGAGATATCCGTAAACGGGGAATGACCTGCCTATAGGTATGAGAGGAAGAAGAGAAGCTGATGAAGAGAAAGTAGTTCCAGAGAATTCAGTACAACCCAGAAGACTGCAAGAGGGGCCAGAGAGCCGATAGAGAAGCAGGAAAAGGGGAAGGCATGCAAGTAAGAAGCTGCAGCAACCAATCTGTGAAATGCTTGAAAACGGAAATGGGATTCAAGATGAACTCAAGATCATAATGGATGCCTAGTTCACTTGAGGGTCAAGAATACTCTGAATTGTCCCCCAATAAAATGAATAATCATGACCATACAGACTTATCTGTCTTATTAACAAAGACAAGGTGAGCATGTTACACAATTGAATAGATCCCTCATCGTTAATTTAGCAATGACATAAGAATCAGAATGTCAAGTACGTGATTGTACTGAGTGGAACCATCAACAGCTTAATTCATCCTGGCAAAGGAAGTAATTACAAGGGTATTTAGCTCTTAAAAGGCTGTCATTCTGAAACATGTGTCCCAGTGGCAGGACCTAATGTGGTTGCTCTTTTTCACGACCAGCTTAAAAGGTGAAACGGTCTCATTTGTACCCTTATGCTTAAATGTCCATTTCCGATCCTCCGTGTCAATCACAGAGGACTGGGAAGTGCAAAATGTCTGTACATGCTCTTAGCAGCTCATTTTTAATCACCTGTCAAATGTGAAGGCTGAACGGTGAGAATGAAGAAAATGATTAGTTTCAAGCTGTACAATCTGCTATCTAAGGACATTAATTTTTGCCGATGTTGTGGAAATTAGAAAACAAGAGTATATTTGGAGGTATTTTTAAAGAAGCAAATGAAAGTGCCTTAATAATTTGAACATGAAAGTCGGTTCTAAGGAAAGGCCTGTGAAGCCGTTTGAAAAAGATTTCTATTGTAGTACAATGACATGTGACATCTTTACAGGATGGATGCTTCGCATGCATGCTCGCACCGAAAAGAATAATGAATAGCACATGTCATTGTTTCCCTCAGCACATCAAGTAAGGAAAGAAACCTTGAGGCGAGTCTTCCTGAACGTCGTCCCGTGACAGCATCTTGTAATCATCTGAGTAATTGTGCCGGCGCAACTTGTCTCATCTGCTCTTTGCCGAGATCTGAGTTTTATAGTCCTCTCACCTGTCCTTCCTTCCTGCAACATGTCACCAGTTAACTCCTGTTTTCCATTCCTTGATTCACCGAAAGGTGTCCACGGCTTTTCACCTGATTCTAGGACAATTGCACAGCGCACTGGTGGCACAGTGGCTATGTGCGGGGCTGCTAACCACCCAGCCAGCCACTGGAAACTACCAGCTACTTCTGAGGAAGAAAGACTAGGCTCCCCCCCTCCCCCCAATACAGAGTCACCATCTCAGAAACCCCCAGGAGCAGTTCCAGCCTGTTCCAGGGGGGTGCTGTGAATTGGCAACGACTCAACGGCAGTGAATTTTGAAGGACTATTGCTAGCATGCTGGACAGGTTTCAGAGGTGCTCCAAACTCCGAAAGACTAAGAAGAAAGGCCTGGTGCATCGACTTCTAAAACTCAGCCAATGAAAGTGTGATAGATCCTAGTGTCCAATCAGCAGTCCACCATGGGGCTGGCGCAGGTCCTGGCCAGTGTTCTCTTCTGTTGTGCACCTTAAGTGCGGATCCAGCTGGTCGGCAGCGAACAATGACCAGGACCAGTCCGCGGGGTCTCTCTGCCCCTCACCTTTCCCTGGGTGACTTTTGCATCTCAGGTCACTGCTCTAAAGCAGACAATGACACAGAGTGTGGGGGCACAACCTTTAGTGGGGATCATCACTGAAAACAGGAATGATGAGGTAAAGGCAGAGATAAAAGCCCTATGTCTTCTGTCTCCAACAGCATTGTCTACTTTTTCTTTTAGATTCTATAATTCCCTGCAAGGGCCACACAGAACTGGAAGCATATTCATGATGATAAAGAGTTTATTCCAGAAGTTAACGGGCTACAATGTAGATGAGACGACATCAGAACACAGATGTTACAAGTTCTTTCAGGACTACTAATAAATGCCCCAAGGGAATGCCACTCTGCTGTAAGCCTCAGCAAGATGGCATTCAGCTCATGCTCTATGGGTCTGCAAACCCAGCTCCCCAGATGAAGTACCCAGAAGTACCCGATTTCAAGAAACCTCAACTCGAGGGCTCTCAACTCAAGCTCCATGGTCAGCAAACCCAGCTCTGACCCAAGGCACCCCACGCCACAAGCCAGCCTCCTGCCCCAAAGCACTCAACTTTACTTGTTCTGTAGCTTGGGAAGGTCGCCATGGTCTCATGCTCTGGCTCTGGGTTCTACCGTTGCTGCTGCTCTTCCTCTGATGTGTCAGCTGTCTTCTGGATCTAGGAGGTTAAGTTCACCGGGACCTTGGGGTCCAGAGGATGTGCTCCCCTCCTGCTATTGCTGGCAGTGAAATCCCCTCCCGCTTCTCAGAGGGCTCATTTTATACCCAGCAGGTTGATGAGCACAATGCAGCCTGTTAACAATTACTCACGGGTGAATCCTATCTTTTGCTCACCTTCTTACCCAGACTCATGGAGGACAAGGTGATGTGGTGGAGGTTACAGAGACTTTGGCTAGAAGAGCCACAATAAAGAATTCATTTCTCCTGCAGGCCCCCCCACTGGCTCTTCTACCCATTGTCTCTTTCACACACAAAGGATTAACTTACCTCCCCTTTCCATCATTTGTCTGTAAGCACACACAGTATTCTGCGGAGCCAAGAATGTTTGATCTGATCAGGTTCCTCAAAAGCTGTCTCAACTTAATATTCCTAATCGCTGATGAACTTTAACAAGACCGCTCTCAGGGAAGGAGCATAGTGTTTGGTTTTCTCCACGGCATAACTCATGTAAATCAGTCCTTTACCTTCAGCTATTATTTCCGCTTCCTTCTATTTAGATTTATTTCTACCAAACGTCTCCGTCATGAAAAGGGACATCAGGTTCAGCTGTGTGGCCGGTCCTGCTGGGGCAAGATCTGCTTCTTCCTCAGTCCATTCCCATGCATGTGGGGTGGGGTTATGTAAGTGCAAGATGACTGGATTCTCTCGACCACAAAGCAATAGGACTCTATTCATAGACAAACCTAAATTTTCCAGATGGGTAGAAGGTGGAATACATCCCATCAGACCCGAGGGAATTCTGGCATACAGATCCAAGGGTATGGTCAAAATCCCTCTGAGAGATCACTGTTGTTTCTGGCACTCAGTAGCATCCCTTGTCCTGGGACTGCATCATAGTGGGAGAAAACAATTTCAAGTGATGTGGGGAAGAACTGTTCAGTTTAGCAGCATCTCCCCCAACTACCTCTTCCCCAGACCCTCCTGAGAAATGTAGGGATCCATCCAATAACAGCCCTCCTGTTCCCCTTCATGTTGAATATGAGCTCACACTCCTGAAGATGTGCAAGCCGTTTTTTGTGTGTGAAAATATCCCGCGGTTTTCAATTTTGCATTCCAATTCTCTCTCAGACCATTACTCCGAGGGTGGTATGCACCACGGAATATCCATCTAATATGGTGCTTCCTGGCACACTGCTGGGTTAGGAAGCGTGCTTTCTGGTCTGCAGAAATATAACTTGGAGACTCAAATTCATACAGTCTCTTTTGTTCTAACCCCTTCATGGTGTTTTCAACGTTTGCTTCTGTTACTGCAAAGCCTGGACCAGAGTAAGTATTCCAGTGAGGACCTTTTGTAGGCACCTGATGCCACTGGTGTCATTGGTCTGATATAATCCATTTGCCAGATATGAACAGGGGTTTCTACCTGGGGAACCTGCACCATCGCCACCTGCAGCCTCTGTCCGTCCTGCAGGCAGTCAGATCTTATTGGAGTGTCGTACCTCAGAGGAAGCAAGAGGGATATGTCTAGAGTCGGCATATCTCTGCATTGCTCCAGCAGCCCGTGTCCACTCATTTCATGGGCCACCTGAAGGGAACATGCCACCATGTCCACTTGCTGACTCCAGGCACCTTCTGATCCAGGAAAGGATCCATCTGATGGGCATCAACATGCCCTAATCATCCCTTCTCGGTTAAGCTTGCTGAGAGGTTAGGAACAAATGATGTCTCTGAAAGTACCAGAATTGGGCTTTCACTCCACTACCCACAAGCCCCAACCCATCTTTATTGCAACTACTGGATGTGGGCACCCCTGAAGGGACATGACCTTGAGTAAAGCAGCTCTCTGAAACTGAGGCTAACAAGGAAAGAGCTGACAAGGGAAAGCTGTCTGAAGAGGGCTAGAATTCAATTCTGCTCCACACTTGGGGACATTAAAAACAAGACCAAACTCACAGCAGTCAATCCACAATCAATAAACAATTTCTATCTTTTCTACATTTATCACGTTTTTATTGGTCCAGTTGTAAGAATTTTGGTTTTCATGACATTGACTTGTAATTCATATTAAAGACTACAACTCTTAAACTTCATCAACAAGTGTTTCACATCCTTCTAATCTGTAGCAAGCAAAGTTGTGTCATCTGAATATCACAGGTTGTTAATAAGCCTTCCTCCAATAATGATGCCAAATTCTTCTTCATATAATCCAGCTTCTCAGGTTATTGGCTCAGCATGTAGATGGAATAAGGATGGTGAGAGTACACAACCTTACGCATGCCTGTCCTAATTTTATATCACGATGTGTCACTCCTTGTCTGCTAGTTTGTCATAACGTGGTGGTTTGATTTTGCACAGTTTCTCAAAAATCATTTAGAATGTTGGTGATACTAACTGCAGGTTCTTTACTCAGGTATTAAGATCTAAATCTAAATCAAGAAACTTGAACTCGTTCTTCAAAAGACTAGGGAAAAAAAGTCGGAGTTCCAGAAAGATGTTTTAAGACCTTGGAAGGGAACAGGTCTAGTAGTGACTGCTGACAGATTCTCCCCCATTCCTTATTCAATGTCTTCTATATAGTTGCTTTAATTTTCAAATACAATTGTTTTCATCAAACTACTGCCCCCTTGATGACAGCATTATATAACTCAATGGTGAGTGATTGTTCACAGTGCTCCTTGTGATTATAAAACTTAGCATTCTAATGTGGGGACTGGTCAATGTTGCTATCTTGTCCATAAGAAGACCCATCTCAGAAGCAGAAAGGGTGATCTCACTACAACCAGGATAGAAGAGCCCAGGGTGGAGTGTTTCCTTTGGGACCCCGAGATTCCTGTACATTGAAGCGCTTCAATCCAGGGGCAGAAGGCTTTGGTGCCAGTGAAGTTGTAAAGGAGCACCAGCAGCAGTAGCAGAACCGAGCTCGAACGTGGTACCAATCTATGGGCTTCTTGGCATAGTAGGGAGCGCCTTCAGCAGGCAGGCTTACTAGTGCAGTGGAAGGCCTCTAGATAATTGGGAAGCAAAGCTTTCTAGAGCCATGTGCCTTCAGACTGAGGCTTTTGGTAAAGCGTAGGGCCTTTTGAGCATTTATCAGGAGTGCAAAAAGACTTTTATAACACTGACTGAGCAGCGAAGCGGCCAGTCCAAGGACCAAAGTCCAGAGAGAGGCCTGTTTGAGGGCACGGTGAAGGCTGTCCTGAGGGGAATAAATGTGTCCTGAGCATTTCTGATCCTGAATTGTTGTTATCTATTAACTTCTGCAGTAAAATCCATGATCAAATATGGTCTATGAATTCCACGTGGCTACTGCAGTGAATGATTGAACTCAGCTAAGAAGTAGGCGAGTGTAAGGAGAGGGACAGTCATTGGTTGGAGAATGGAAGCAGGGCTGACTTCCACCTCATAGAATTCAGTCTTGGGAGGATGAGCTTGAGTGTCCTTCCACTTGTGAAATCAGAGGAGCTCAGATGCTTGTCTGCCCCTTTCCCAGCTACCTGACTGAAAACAAAAACTTGGAAGAGGGCAACTTTTTAGATAATGGAAACGAAGCAGGACAGATATTATGTGAGGTTTTGCATGTGAATATGAATATATATTTTTATTTTTATTTTTGAATAGGTATAGATTTGTGGACTTGAGCAAATGCAATCATTTAAAGTTCTTTGACACCGAAAGTCCTCAGAAAGTCAACTAACTCTTTATTCAAAACCTAGAAACAATGCATTGCAGGGAGCTGATGAAAACGAGGCATCTCTGTTGATATCTTCATGGATTGAAAAATGCGTTTTCCTCATCTTCTCAATTTGCTAGTCATATTGAAATGTGAATTTGTTCCTGTGAAGGGGCAGCTAATACATATATATAAATTTATTTGTGTTGGTTATGTCTACGTTTTTCCAGAAGAAAGATGCTACATCACCTTTACTGTGGAGCACAGGAGGTATAATATACATATAGACATACACAGACATACATGCAAGGGCAGAAATATGGTACCTAGCTACAATAATTCAAGAGATGAAATTAGCTTTTAAATCTCTAATTCTGGGAGAAGATACCTGTTCTTGCTATGTTAGAATAAATAACAGCAATGAGTACATTATTCATTTGAAGTCCAATGGTACAGATAAAATGCTATTGTTATTAAAAATATAAAGCCAGTTGCTGCCAATACTGACAACCTCATATATGTCAGAACTGTGCTCCATGAAGTTTCCAGTGGCCGAGGTTTTGGAAGGAGGTTGCCAGCAGTTTCTTCTGGTGCACCTTTAGATGGATTGTAACTTCGAACCTTTAGGTTAGCAGTCAAGTGCGTTAACCATTTGTGCCACCTAAGGATTTTTAATTTGCTTTTGCTTTTTAATATAGAAAAAGAGTAACAGAAAACCCTTCTAAGTCCAAGCGCTGTTCAAAGTACTTTAAATATACACTAGTTCATTTATCAAAACAACAATACAATAAGGTAGATACTATCAATATGAGGAAACTGAGATTCAAAAAGGTTCAGTAACCTATTCAAAGTCACAAAGCTAATAATGGCAGAGTTAGATTGTAGATCATGCTTATCTGGCTCCTAAAACTGTGCTCATCACAATTTCAATGCACTGCCTTTACATATTACTTTGGTAGCAAGTAAGTAGTAAGCATTAATATTGAACAATTGAGTGGCTAAAATGTAAGCACTCACGGGTCACCGAGTAAGGTTTTCTTTTAACATCTTCTGAAAATGTATTCTGTATACATAGAAGGGGGCCATTTGGATTCTAGAAAAAAGTTAGCTCAAAGAAACTAGGTACACTAGGGCTTATAAAGAGAAAAGGTGAGACACAGAAAGATCAACCACTGACTAATCTTAACGTGATGGATTGAACCCAGCCTTCTCCTTTTCATGAGATCAAGTTGCTACTCTACCTCATTGTCAGGTACGGTCAAGTTGGCTCTATAAGTCACAGACTCCCTGTGTCCAACACAACAAAACAGTATATGGTCCTTCACCTGCTCAGAATCGTTGCTGTTGGAGCCCATTTTTTTAGTCACTGAGTCAATCTACCTCACTGAAGATCTTACTCACGGAGTCTTGCCATCCTCACTAAGAAACATTCTGTCTGCCCTTCTTCAAAGACAGGTTTATCTGTTCTTCTGGTAGCCCATGATCTACTTACTGTTCTTTACTACCACCATAATTCAAAGACATTGATTCTTCTTTGGCCTTCCTCAGAATAAGGTGCCAGTATTTTGACCTTTGCTCCATCCGAAGCGTATTTAGACAATAGTTGTGGAACTTGTTGAGCTAAAATGATTCCATTTTTCCAAATACAATATTCCATAAAACATACAATTTTTAAATTTTAATAACTCTTCAAAAATGTCATAATTTACTAATTACTGACAGCAAGAGGTCAGTTTTAAGGCAGCAGTGGCTACTGCCAGATCCCTTCAGAACTTGCAGGATGATATCAAAGGTTCAGAATTAAACCTGGAGGCAGGTTTAACGGCACTTTTTTTAACGCTGCACTAACAGCTCTGTGAGCGGCCCAGAGGCCTCAACTGCTTAGTTGAAAACTCTCTCAGATGCACTGAACTCCAGATTAAAAGAAGTTTTAGGAACACTTTATGCAATTTAGTTTTATTACTAGATTTTCCTTTGGTTGAACACAAAATATCATAGTATCTATTAGTAAACTCTTCCAGCAAGTATAAAATGTAAACTATCAGTGATATGAACACATTGTATCCTGAACTTATGCCAGTGTGTTTTCTTCTTACTACTTTATAAAATGTTACATATTGCATTCCATGAAGTATTAACTCTATTAAATAAAGCATAACATGTTTGAAGTCTGCCAGTGGCTTTTTATTGCTTTCTACTACAAGGAAGTTATTGAGAGTATGTAGAAGATGACATCAAAATGTGTTTGCAAAAACTTCATTATCTTTCAATTCCATTTTGCCATTTGTATTTTCTCAATAAGAAACTAATTTAGAGATGAAGCTTGTGACCTAGCTGGTTACAAACATTGATGTATTTTTATAGTAGTCAAAAACCCATCCTTACTTATTGTTATCTCTGATATTATTTCATAAATTAAGAACCAAATATATGTATTAGAAATAAAAAAGAACTTTTCAAAGTTGCTGCACTAGGGCTTGTATCAATGTACACCTCGTATTTGGCTCAGCCTCTGATCCCCTTACAAAGAGCTAAAAAACACATAAAACTCATTCAAATGCTGTGCCAATTTATAACTGCCTTTAAAAATGTGTTGTTTTGTGATTCTTTTGAACATTTTTTAGTCTACAAGCCTCTAGCTGAAGAAACTCAGAGAATTTTACATTGAGTACTTACTTGTTTATAAGCTTTATAGTCATGGCAGCAAATACATTTCAACTTAAGATGTACTTTAATGCCTGCTGACAATACAATTAAAACTTCTCATCTAAGTAGGATGTCCCCAAAATGTTGACAAGAAAACCAATAAAAATAGTCTTGTATCCTGTGTCCTACTTCTCAGGAGAATAAAGGGAATGCAAATGAAGTCAATGAGAAACCATGGGCAAACTATTCTAATGGATCATCATCAAAGCAAACATCAAATCCTCTGTTCTTCACACATCTATTACTTTCTCTCCCTTTTATTCTTTCTAATCTTGCAGAAATCAGGAGCTAAGGGGTGGGTTTTGCCATTTTATGTTGGCTTTTGCTTTCCAAACAAACATGACAGCCCTCAACAAAACCTGAGAAGATAACTTATCCCAGAGAGTTCTCTTAACCTTGTCTACAATATCAAAGAGCTGCAGACTTTAAAGAAAAGTCCATTGACCCTGTCACTGTTCCCTTCCTTCACCACACCTCACCTCCTCACGTGGTTTCCTTTTGAACTTGAATTCAAAGGTCAATTATTACATGCACTCAGTTGCTCGCACTCTGTACGCCCTGGCTTCCCAGCTGCTTCTCTGTACTAATGCTACAATCCCGTGCTGCTGATTACACCCAACTCAGCGTTGCATTGTTCACAGCACCCACTGGATGTGCCTGGACAGAAACATGCAGCCATGATGTTTGGCATCACTCTAACTTCTGTCCAAAGCAGATACTTCTACGTCCTCAATCTATGCATTTCCTTTTCCTCTTGGACATGCAACTTGACAATGTTTCCTAATTTCCTTTATAGGTTGAAGGATGCAACTAATTATTGGCTGGTGGAAGGTACCCATACTTATTACTTAACACTTCCTGGTCTCGGCCTTAAAGTCTTCTGTGAAGCGGTCCGTGGCTTCTCTCTCGTTGGGTGTCAGGGACACGCAGAAAGCTCAGTGGAGAATTTGAAGCTGGGCAGTGAGATGCAAAGAGATCCAGATGGAAAGCCTGCTGGAACCAAGCTTCCTCCCCTTCACCCAACTCCCATCCTCCCTAAGTTTTGTTGAAATGTGCCAGGCTAGGGCCGGAGGGGGGCACAGCCTGAGGTTTGGGGGTTGTTTATTATAGTCATTCATTTACCTGATTCATTCTTACGACAAAAAATGATGCAAGACAACCATAATATTTCCAAAACCTATTCACATTCTACTCTCCAAAATGACCCTTTAGCACTTTTTCTTTCTCTTCAAATCTCCAGTGCTCTTATCCTTTCATTCTCTGCTGATATGCTGCTACCTATTTGATTGAGAAATGAAAAAGAATCACCTAAGGACTTCGACCACTTCTCACGGTCCCAATTCACTGCTGAAGTCAGTGTTCACAGGCTCTGTCCTCCCTCCTGTCCATGCGCTTGTCACAGGCGACCCCTGCAAGTATGCACTGGACCCTTTGCTCTCTTACCTGTCCAAGTTCATTGCGCCAGCCAGGCTCTTGCCTCTCCTGAAAACTCAGTTTTCCTTCCTATTATTCTCTATTAAATTAGTCCTCTTTTATTAGATTATTCCTACCACGTGTCTGTCCATTTGTCATATGTCGCTGTGATGCCGGAAGCTATATTATTGGTCTCTCAAACTCCAGCAGGGTCACCAGGTGAACAAGCTTCAGCAGAGTTTCCAGAGATAGAACAGCTACTAAGAAGGACTGAGCTGTCCATTCTGAGGAGTTAGCCAGTAATGGATAGCAGTGCAGTATGTCAGATATGAAGAAACACGTGAGGAGTAGCTGAACAATGTCAGATATGGTACCAGAAGATGGGCCTCTTCGATCAGTTGACACTCAAACATCACTACAAAAGAGTGGCCCAATCCACAACGAGTAAACCACATTAACATGGATGGAGTAAAGGCATCAGTACATTCACTTGTTGATGGGATACTACTCCAAATTAGAAGAAACAGCTTCAAACATCCATTAATAATCAGAACTTGGAAGCTATGAAATATGAATCCAAGAAAATGGGAAGGCATCAAAAATTAAATGGAAGGCACAAAGATTGACATCCTAGGCTTTTGTGAGCTGAAATGGATGAATTTTGAACCAGACACTCATATAGTTTATTATACATGTAATGACAAGTTCAAGAGGAATGGTGTCAAATGCATCACCCAAAAGGCCATTCCAAGATCTATGTTGAGGTACAATGCTGTCTATGATAGGATAATATCTATACACATACTTCAAAATTCAGTCAGTACAATTATTATTCAAATTTACACACCAAATACTAATGCTAATGCTAAAGAAATTGAAGAATTATACTAATGTCTCCCATCTAAAATTGATCAAACACACAATCAAGATGTGTTGAAAATTATTCGAGATTGGAATGCTAACATTGGAAATAAAAGAGGAAGGACAAGTAAGTTGGAAAATACAGCTTTGGTAGTGGGAATGAAACTGGAGATAACATGTAGCATTTTTCTAATCTCATTGCCAATCCCCTTTTTCAAAAACTTAACTTGTGACTATACATGTGAGCTTCTCCAGGTAGAACACACATAAAATTGACTACATATGTGGGAAGAGATGATGGAGAAGTGGAAACCAGGTCAGGGGCTGACTGTTGAACAGATCATCAATTGTTCATATGGAATTGCAGATTGGAGTTGAAGAAAATTAAAACATGTTCCCAAAGAGCCAAAACATAACCTTGAATATAGTTTGCCTAAATGTTGAAAAATACCTCACGAATGGATCTGAATCATTGAGCACTACTGACAGAATACCTGATGAGCTATGGGAGGACATTAACAACATCATTCATGAAGAATGCAGTCATTTAAAAGAGAGTAAAGAAATAAAAGATTTCTCTGAATGTCTGAAAAAGACTCTGAAACTTGCTCTTAAGCAGAGTATCTAGGGAAAATGGAAGAAATGAGCTGAACAGAAAATTCCAAAGGGCAGCTCAAAATGACAAAATAAAGTATTATAATGAAATATGCAAAGACTTGAAGTTAGAAATCTAAAAAAGAATATGCTCACCATATCTTTAGCTGAAAAAAAACTAAAGAAAAATTCAAGCCTCATGGTGCAATATGAAATGATTCTTAGGGGCTAAACACTGAATGATGCATGAAGCATTAAAATAAAATGAAAGGAATATGTAGAGTCATGGTATCAAAAAATAACTACTCAACATTCAAACATTTCAAGAGGTAACTTGTGATTAATAACAGAGGGTGCTAAAGATAAAAGTACAAGCTACACTGAAGACATCCATGATAAAGCAAGCCTCCGGAATTGATGGGCGACCAATTGAAATGTTTCAACAAGTTAATGAAACACTGGAAGCACTCACTCACTTGCGCCAAGAAACTTGGAAAGCAGCTACCTGGCCAACTGACTGGAAGAGGTGCATATCTGTACCCATTGCAGAGAAAGATGATCTAACAGAATGTGTAAATTACAGAATAATATCATTAATATCGCATGAAAGTAAAATTTTGCTGAAGATCATTCAGCAATGGTTTGAATGCTGAAGATCAATCAACAATAGATTGAAAAAGAGCTGCCAGAAATTCAAGAGGACATCACATTTTCTAAAGTAGAGGGATAGCAAAAAGAGAAAGACCCTGGACAAGGTGGAGGGACACCGTGGCTGCAACAATGGGATCAAACATAAGAACAATTGTGAGGCTGGTGCAGGATCAAGCCAATCTAAGCTTCCATTGTGCTTAGAGCCACTGTGAGACAGACTGACTCAATGGTACCTAACAACAATATCATATTTTATATTAAATTTGAAATTGACATGCCACCCAAACACCTACCCTGCACTCTGTACTTCTTTTATTCAATTTCCTCCTCGACATGTCTAATAGAATATTCAGTAAGCATCTTAGTGGGCATTCCAACCTGCACTTTCTATCTTCCCTACCACTAATTCCCTCTACAGGCAGTCTTTCTCCTCTGTTGATGGGACCTCCATCTTCTCAAAGATGATTCAAGCCAAATTTCTTCTTCACTTTCTCTCTTGCCACCTAATCAGTCTGCCGGCCAATCTTGTTCATTTTATGTTCTCTGAGTTGGACTACTTCTCACTTCTCAGCCCCAAATAATCTGATACCAAAGAGCATCCTATATTGCCTCAATTATATTAGTGACTTCCTGACACATTACCATTCTTCCTCTTTTGCCTTTCTACTATCTAATCTCCAAATAAAAGGGTCATTATTTTAATATATACATCAAATTATCATATTCCTTTGTTCAATGCCCTCCAGTGGGTATACGCATCTCTCAAAGTGAAAAGATTGAATATAGTATGGGCAGTGGCCAGATAGTTTATGACAACAGAACTCTGACTGAGCAAATAGCATAGGGGCCACATCTGCCCTCCCCTGGCTCCACAAGGGGAAAGGAGAATCCAACACTCTATCTGCCAGGGATGACTCCTGTAAAGCAGAGGCCAGGCATGCACCTGCCACCCATCCTTCTTTTCCCTATTCTAATACTAATTGCCCTTCCCAAATCGTACTTCTTCTCTATGGAATTCCATAACCCATTGTAACGGTTACACAGAACTAGCAGACAATCCTCACTTATAGGGGTTTACTCAGGAGGCTAACCAGTAACAACATTATAAGGACACAGTTCTTTTGTCTGTAGTACCTCTTCTATGTCTCTCTCTGGTCCCCAACCTCTCAGCAACATGACCCCTTGGCCTCTGCCCTGCTTAGTCAGGTGGTACAAAGCTTCTTTAGCACTGGTAAATACCCAAAGGATACCCCCACTCCACCAGCTATTCTATCCCCAAGGCACTCAGTTTTACTCCCTCTGTTGGCTGCGAAGCTCACTACTCTGTCGCAGGGTCTCAGCTTGGTTGCTATGCTTCCTTTCCTAGTCTGGGTGCTTGCCACCTCGGGTCCCTCGGGTCCCTCCACCACTTCAGACGGGGATCTTGCACACGTTGTGCTAGTTGCTCTTCTTTTTTGATGGTAATGAGATTCTCTGTTTTTGATTCTGATATGGCTCACACAAAAGCGACCAATCCTTGAGTTAGTCTTCTACTCCTTATTTCCAAGCCCTGGGTGCATAGGGGTTATGCATTGCACTTCTAACCGCATGATTAGCAGTTCAAAACCACCAGTAACTCTGAGGGAGAAAGGTGTGACTCTCTACTCTCGTAAAGAGTTTCATTTTCGGAAATCCACAGAGGCACTTCTAACCTGTCCTATAGGGTCACTATAAGTCACATTGACTTGATAGTAGTGCCTTTTGTTGCCGTTGTTTTGAAGTTTATCTAGTCATTTGACAGGAGTTACAACTATGGACTGAAGAATTGTGCCAAGTAAATTCACTGTGGAAACCAATCTAGAAAATCAACCTCTAACTTCTGAGCAACTGAGAACATTGAGCCCTTGGCCAAGGATGACCAATTTCCCTATTTTTTGCCCCTGCTTCTAATATGTAAACAACCAGAGAAAGACAATTATACATCCCAAAGGAATCACATTAAATACACTACTTCTAGCTAGCCTGCCTCCAGCTCCCTCATGCCTAGCAACATCTTCCAAGCAGGGCACGTCCGAAGCACTTTCTTTATCTTTTACTACACAGCCGGTCCACTCCCCTGCTGGTAACTGAATTTCTGCCAAGCACAAGTAATGGTGTGGTTGGCTCCCTTGCACGTCTAAATAATTAGCCCCTTTTTGGTTACATACTGGTCATCTCTGTTTATTCCAAAAGATTTCCCAAATCCTTGGGCCCTTCCAGATGTACTACAGGTAAGTTTCCAGCTACCACACTGACCTCTCCAAGGCCTCAGTCCTCTCTCCTCCATCGCCAGACTGGCCTCCGCGCTACTCTTTGAGCATGCACACGTTCCTGCTATGGGGCTCCTTAGCAGGCTATTGTTTTAGCCTGAAATAATCTCCCACACATATCATACATACATATATGTGTGTGGACTTTCTCCTACAGTCTTTTCATGTCTGTGTTCTGAAGTGACTGTTTTAGTGAGAACTTCTCTACCTATCCCCTCACCAATTCCTACAGTTAAATAGTTCCTGCACTCTCTAGCCCATATTTCCTTTTCTGCCACTGATTACATTCTAATATGCTATTTAATTTGTGTATTTGTTTAATACATGCACTCTCCTAAATATGACAGCAACATAAGGAGCTAATTTATCTTTTTTGTTTATCACTTTAACTCTAGAGGTTGGAATGCTGGACAGGGGTTCTGTGTTGTCCGTACACTCTATTTCTTAAGAGACATATGGTTCTCTGGATGGGCATGTCCAATATCCTAATCTATTTTCAAAGCATATGAATGACAGGGCATATCCATGTATCAAGTCTCCACAGAGAAAGAAAAGATGGCTATTTATTTTTATCTACCCATATATTGTAGCCTCCTGGTTTAAAATAAGGCACATTCTGTTTTCATACTGTGAAAATTAAGTGTTATTATGATACTCAATATTTTGCACATGGTAATCTGATATGTAAGAAATACATGCTCTCTAGAAGAGAGGGTGGTGACATTTCATCTCATGTACTTTGGAGAGACCAGTTTCTGGAAAGGACATCATTCTAAGGATAGGAAGAAGTTCAACAAAAAAGAGGAAGATTCTCAGGGAAATGGATTAACACAGTGCCCATAACAACGAGCTCAAACATAAATATGTTGAGGACGGTGCACAAGACCAGACAGTATTTCATTCTGTTATGTGTAATGGTGGCATGAGTCAACATTGACTTTAATGTGCTTCAGAATCACCTGGGGAAGCTTTTAAGATTCAAATTGCTGGGCCACGCCCCCGGTATTTCTGATTTAATAGATCTGAGCCAGAACTGGAGAATTTGCTTTTCTACCACACTCCATTCCTAGGTGATAGTGCTCCTGCTGCTGCTGCTACCATCCAGCAATCACTCTTTGAGAACTAATGCTGCTGCCCTGCTACTACAGGTATAATCTACGGGCCAGCAGTATGAGACCACCTGAGAGCATGTCAGACATTCAGAATCCCTGCTTTTAACATAAAACTATTAGGTTCCATATTATTAAAAAGATGTTAGGGGATTTATATGCAAATTAGAGTTTGATTAATATGATTCTAAAGAACAGGAAAGGTTTATGGTTGAATGCTTTCCTTAAAACTATCTGAAAAACCCAGTATTCCCTGATTTGAAGAAGCCAAATGTTGAGGACTACTAGTATTATTTCACACATTTAATGTTGGAATTGAAATATAATGGAATTTTCTATGAACTTTTTGAAGTAACCTTGTGTGTGTGAGAAAGAGAGAGGGGTTTTGTAAAAAACTTGGCTGGGCCAGGAGTCTCAGTAGTTTGACAGTTAAGACTAGTGATCCCCCATTAGTAATCCCCCATGATGTGACCTAACACAATTCGATTACACTCATAATGGGATCTGCTATGAGTTTCCCATTAAATGTAAAAAGATTAGGATGGAATGCAACACCCTTACTCAAACCATATCCTGATAAAATCAACTGAAGTATGCTTCCTCTGGGTTGCAGCCAATTCCCAATAAAGTGGACACTATAATAAAGCTTGCTTGCTTTCTGCTGCATCTAGATCTGCACCTGGCTCTTCAACCCCTGGTTCTCTGGATGTAAGCCAACAGATGGCTCTATTGCTTGTCAATCCTGGGACTCATCAAAGGTCTGCATTTTTACCTGTTACCCTTGGATTCATTCACCTCTGCAGCCACAAACCTATGATCTTCCTGCTGATCTTGGATTTATCATTTCCCCAGCTATTCACATCGAGAAGCCTCCAACTGACCATCGGACTGGATTTATCTTTTCCCCAGCTATTCACATCAAGAGAAACCTCCAACTGACCATCGGACTGGACTTATCATTTCCCCAGCTATTCACATCGAGAAGCCTCCAACTGACCATCTGACTGGACTTATCATTTCCCCAGCTAGTCACATCGAGAGAAGCCCCAACTGACCATCTGACTGGACTTAACATTTCAGAAAATAAAGTACCAGAGGTGATGTCAGTAGTAGGCTACTAACCAACTGGTCAGAGGTTCAAACCCATGAGCAGGTGTGTTGGAAATTGGTGTATTAGTCTAGGTACTTTGGAGAAACAAATCCACAGCAACTCATATATAAGAGAGAGTTTTATGTAAAGAAAAGGTGCATCACGAAAACATCCCAACCCAATGCTGCCCAAGCCCACAAGTCCAACATTAACCCATTAACCCAACACCAGTCCACAAAGTCCTCCACCTCACAAAACAGAGGCAATGATGCCGACTGTAGGAGGAAAGCTGAGTCAGTAAATGAATAAGCATCTCAGCACTAGCAGGGATCTCCACACGGCTGCTCCAGCACCCAGGGCTGCATCGGGATAGGTCCATGCAGCTTCTCCTTGGGGATGTCTTGTAAGACGTCAATCTTGCAAGCTGAAGCAGGGAGCTGCTAAGGCAGCTGCATCCTGGTGCGACCATCACAAAGCAAGAGACCCGAGAACTACAACGGTGAGGCTCACCACCCATTTATCCCTCCGCCTTTCAATTAGCCCCACATGTGATTATCGGCCAGGCTGGCACAATTAACTAACTCAATTGGCGTGATCCTAGAAGGGTTTACAGACTCAGAAACCATATATAGGGTCTCTATGATCCATAATTCACTCTGTGGTCATGGATTTTTAAATCTCAATAATTGATATCTGACAGATTCATAAGCTAGTTTATGAACATAATTTAATTCAACCCCGCTGTAAACATTTTTGAAACATACTCATTTAGTCTTTTATGCTACTGAAATATCTTGTTAATTATTATTTTAATCTGGTGTAAATAAGACTCATTTTGTTGTCATATTAAATTTTAAAATTCTCATTGCTTAATATGACCTTTCTTATCCATAGCTAGAAATGTTTTATTTATTTCAGCAGTGATAATGTATGTTAAAAGAATTTAGCTTTACAGTTGTACATAGGCTTATAAAATTATTTTACATCCTAATAATGATAACAGATGTCATGGTGGTTTAAACTGCCTGTGTCTAGTTGGGATGATAATACTAAATGTATTCTGATATATAAGCATTTCAATGAACTATGTCCCATTATTCATTATTTCTCTTTGCTAGAAAATAATTATTAAACGTAGTTATATCGTGTACTTCTTGAAAGAAAAATCGCACTTCCCAAATGAAGCAATATTTGAGTAATTAGAGATGCATTTCCCAGCCATGTGCACTTATGCCCACGGGCATTAAGACCTCCAGAAAGGCAAAATTCAGAAGCATGAACATCACAAATGTGCTGGACACAATGGATGGATGCATGGATTGTGATGAGAGTTGTAGGAGCCTCCAATAAAGTGATTTTTTTTAAAAACAGTGAACATCAACATTGACCCTGTACTTGTATTTAGTGTTTTTCGTTCTCCTTAGCCAGTATTTTCACAAATTGATTTTAAGTATTAATCACTTACCAAAAGACAAAGTGAATGCTGTGCTAATTTGGCAATTATTTGCTGGTGATATGGTACAGATGTAATAACTGCATATGTGAGGTTTTTCTTTAACATTTCTGCCGGAAAGGCCACCTGACCGTGACAATAAGTAGCAAATGTTTTCTGCTACATTTAGCCAAATCCTAAGCACATGATCTCAAAAAACCTTTTTAGAAGCTATACTCTATTTAGGACACCTAAAATTGTGTCTGTTCCCTGATTAATGTTCTTCAGAATGACCACAGTGCAGATTATATGACCAGTCAGATATGTTTCTGAACGATTCAACAAAATCATAAGGGTTAACCCTGTGTTTATTCAGCAGGTGCCATTAGAGCCATGCCTCACAAGCTTAAAAAAAAAAATGGAAGAAAAAGGAAAGATGATGCTCCTTGTAGGTCTACAAAGAAGAAACACCGTTGATCAGAAAATCTGGTCACTGTTCTCATTCTGGGCCCAGGCAGTTTGAGTCTCTCATCCTGCAGCAAAGGGACTATCGCTTCTTGCCACAGAGTCGTCTCTTCCTTTTTTCACCTTCTTCCCATCTGTGGACTTTTCACTTCTCTACAGATGGCTTTTACCCTCTAAAAATACACCTACTCTTAAATTCATTTAAAATTCCCTGGCTTAGCTCTCTGGCTGTTTGCCCAACCTCAGTTTGATGATTTAGGATTTTCAAAATGCTTCAGGTGCCTGCTCACTGCTCCACTCCAAGGCAACACCCCTTTCTAGCTACTTGTTGCAGCAGAACTTTACGTCCAGGAACCAAAAGCTGTCTACACTTCCTAGAGTGGCTGCAACATATGGCCACAAATTTGGCCATACTTAAAATAGCTCCCTTATAGTTCTGGTGGTCAGAAACTAGAATCAGTCATGGTGGGATTAAATTTAAAATGCACAGGGCGGCCTACACCTGAAACCTCTAGGAGAGAATCTGTTTGCTTGCCTGTCTGTGCTCGAGAGGTGGCCGTCTCCCTTGCCTGTGGTCTTGCATCGCTCCCATTTTCACTTCTGTCATTACATCTCTGCTCTGACTCTGGCCCTCTCTTTTCCCCATCAAGGCCCACCCAGATAATCCAGGATAATCTCACCATATCAACAACCCAACTTAATCATCCTTACAAAGTAATGTATTCACAGGTTCCAGGATCAGGACTCAGACGACCATATGTGGGTGGCATGTTGTGTGTGTATGTGGTTATACAACTAACCAGGAGTGGCCTCAGTAGTGGAGACAGCACACAACTGGCTATTGGTCAGCTGCCTCAGGAGGGAGAGGTCTTCTTGCCATTGTCATTAACACCACTGGAAGATCAATCATGGGTTCTGAATCACATTGATGTTACAACCCTCTTAACAAACTTGTAGTTCGGTGATGATATTCAACCCCAAACTTTTGTTTTTCTTGATTTTATTTGATGCAAGAAAGGGTGAGTTTACCTATATAATCTAACAAAATATAAATTTTTAAATAAACAAACTTAATTTCTGAACTCAGGAAAATATTTCATTAAAAAATTGCAGATATTCACATTTTGTCTTACATGACAGCATGTACCATTACTCTTTTGAGAAACGTGATCTGAATCTTAGTGAAATTTGCTTGGGGAAAAATGAGCAACAAGTTATTTGTCCCATGTTTTCACAAATAAAAGAGAAGCATTAATTATCTGGTGATTGTCTCGGGCTCTTCATGCCTATGATGTAGGGAGGGTTTCACTCAGTGTCTCCCACAACACCCTGCCACTGTCAACCGTGAAAATAGACTTTAAAATAGGTTGATACGGTTCTACTACACACAGATTCTTCATTCACTGTTTCCACTCAAAAGGTTAGGAAAAGACCTAATAATATATTTGGTTGGTTTGTTGAAGCATGGATTGTACAATGGCCTACAATAAGTCAAGTTGAATTACCAAACCCACCTTGTGAGTTGGAATCCTTGCGAACATAATCTTAGTGAGACATACATAAGACAATTGGCGTTTTAGAGTGGATTTATTGGGATAGACCAATAGACTCACAGACTTACTTATGGACACATGCTTTTACCACAACTGAGCAGTTGCAAAAAGGAGCACTCTAATTTTTATGAGTATCTCCTCTTGGTATGTATGCATCAAATATTTTTTATGTTTATTTATAAAATATCAGATATAAGTGGGATAGTGTGCTTTTGGTTATACATACATAAGTTGAATCATGAGAAGCACAAATATGACTTTATTGTTGTCTTTGTTGGGAATTTAGGTATGGTTCAAAGAGCTGCGTGCAGGTGCCAAGTTGACCAGGAGCAGACAGTGACTGGTGGATTTTGTGTCAACTTGGCTGGGCCAAGATTTTCAATGGTTTGGCCAGTCAGGCCGAGTAATGCCTCTTGATGTAACCTAACATAATATCATCAACTCCATTATGGAAACTAATGTGATCATTCAGGCAGTGGTATGAAAATCAGAGTGAAGTTCAACCCCCTTACTAAGGTCACAGCCCTAATACAATTGAAAGAAACTTTCCTAGGAGGTGCTGCCTACTTCCTATGGAAGTGGACGCTGTGGGAAAGTTTGCCTAATTTTTGCTGGGTCTGTATCTTGAATCTTACTCGCTGACTTCTAGTTCTTTGTCCTTGAGCCGAATTGCCTGCTGACTGAGGCCTTTAGCAGTCTGACATCTGACCTGCCATCTGAGCAGTAGACTGTATTCATTCACATCTCCTGTCACAGGCCTCACCTGCTAACCTTGGCTTCATCTGCCCCGGCAGCCTGGTATTAGTTAGCCTGTGTGTTCCTGTCAATCTTAGATTCATCATCCCTTGAAGCTACTCAAGTCTGGAGAAGCCTCCAGCTTAATATCTAATTCACAGAACTTGGACGGGACAGACCTACTTCTAGAACTGTGTGACACTTTTTACTGACACCAATACATATTTATCCTGTTTATGGGTAAAAATAAGCCCCATAAACAAGAATTGCAGTCTTCAATATGGTTTACAACTCAATGTAAAGATAACAGAAATTCTCACAACTTGACCAATAGGTAACATCATGATAAACAGATAAAAGCTTGAAATTTTCAAGAATTTAAATTTGCTCTGATCCCCATTCAATTCTCCTAGAAGCAGCAGAGAAGAAATCAAACAGTGTGTTACACTGTGTAAAGCTGCTGCACAAGACCTCTTCCAAGTGTTGAAGAGCAAGACTTCACTCTTAGGCTCAAGGTGATCCTGACCCAAGCCAGGGTATTTTCAATTGCTTCATATGCATGAGGAAATCGAACATTGACTAAGGAACATCCGAGGAGATTCGAGTTCTAATTATGGTGCTGGTGAAGAATACTGAATGTACCATGAACTGGCCAAAGCACAAATAAATCTACCTTGAAAGAAGTACAGTCAGAACACGCCTTAGAAGCCTGGATGGTGGGACTTCATCCCACCTGCTTTGATATGTTATCAGGAGAAACCAGGCCCTGGGGAAAGACATCATGTGTGGTAAAGTGGAAGGGCAGCAATAAAGCGTAAGGCCGTCAATGAGATGGATGGACATACCAGCTACAACAAGGACTGTGAGGCTGCTGCCGGACCACACGCAGTAGGTCATGTTGTTGCCTAGACTCTCTCAGTCCGAATGGACTCGGCAGCATCTAACAGCCGCAAGGTGTGTGTGGTGGTGGTGGTGGTGGGGGACACTCAAGTGGTTTTGGTCCTCTAGAGAGTTGGACAGAATGAGTTTGGGAGGGACAAACTCACTGCAATTGAGTCCATTCTGACTCAGAGTCACCCTAGAGGGCAGAGTTGTCCTGACTCTCCGTGTTCCTGAGACAGGAATCCTTATGGAAGAGAAAGCTTCATTTTTCTCCCTTGGAGTGACTGCTGGGTTTGAACCGCGGACTTTATGGCTAGTCGCCTAACTCATGATCCACCATACCACCAGAACTCCTCTGTCACCATCAGCGATTATAAATTTGAAAAGAAGTGTGACTCTGTGGCCAGATTCTGTGACATCAGGAAAGAGAAAGATCGAGCCATATCTACAAGTGGAGTCTTTTGAGGTGGCAAAAAAAAAAGGAAAGATATTAATGACAAATTAGTAAATAAACACAGTAAGTCCATGTTTACCTTGATTATTGGATAATCCAACCCTGACAATAATAATTAATTTTATACGATAACTTGGCTAGGCTATGATTCTCAGTGGTTTGGCCTGAAAATGGACTGATTGCTATTACGTAATGGGATTGAACATGATCAGCCAATCGACTGAAGGGAGTTGCATGGCGGTGTGATTTGCCTCCAGTGTATAATTGGTTATCTGGCAGAGCTCACTCTGTCTTGTGAACCTGCTCTTTTTGTCACCCGGCCTCAGACCTTGGGATGTAAACTGCTCAGGTCTGAGCTACCATCTCACCTATGAGTATTGGCCTTGCCAGCCCCAAAAAGTATGAGCGAATCGCTTAAAGTAAACCTCTCTCTCAATCTCTGTCTCGGTGTTTTTGCTACTCTAGAGAACCCAAGCTAAGATTGAGAGGTAAGTCTTCCTGTAGAAGTGTGAGGCTTTTTGTGTCCTCCGAGCCAGCCGGCGAGTGCCACGGGGCGCTGCCAGGCCCCCTCGCAGGCCATGGGGCGCCGCTGGTCGGTCCTTCCCTGGGCGCGCCGCGGCGCTGGTGACCAGGCCGCAGCTGCGAGGGCTCGGGGCGTGCGGCCTTGGGCCTGGCGGGGCTGCAGGAGAACCTGTTTATCGGGCAGGCCAAGATTTACTCCTAAGTGAGCCCGAACAAGTGCTCTGGAATGCGCTCCCCACTTCAGGAAGAGGACTCAGTTGCACATCATGAAGTCAAATGCCAGGGGAAGCCTGTAGCCGATTCTACCGGAAACGAGACGAAAAGAGAAACACTGGGAGTGCCCTCCGGAGCCGCGTGAAGTCCGAGGAACAGAGAAGGTCAAAGACGTCAGGAGAGGCCCACTGGTCCCTTTTCCAAACCAAAATTCTGAAGCAACAGAACCTCCCAAACCCCCACCTCGACTGGTGGTTCCACCAACGGAGCCATCACCAAGCCCACCCTGAAAAAGCCCAGCAAGGGCAAACCGACCTCTAGGGGAAAAGCTCAAGGAAAAACACCACAGAACCGCAAACTCACACACTTCCACCCTGTCCGAAGGAGTTCCAGAAAGAGCCAAGCAGAGCTGCAGTCTGAAGAGAGGAGAATCCAGGAGCTGATTGAAAGTGGAAAGGAAGACGGGATGAAGATTGACCACATCGATGGCAAAGGCCGGGGGTGATTGCCGCCAAGCAGTTCCCGAGGGGCGAGTTTGTGGTGGAGCACCACGGGGGCCTCATGGAGATCATCCATGCCAAGAAGCGGGTGAGGTGTACGCACAGGACCCCTCCACGGGCTGCAACATGGACGATTTCCAGTATCTGCGCAAAACCTACTGCGTAGATGCCCACGCCCCGCGAGACAGACGGGCTGGGGCGACTCGCTCACCACAGCAAGTGCGGGAACTGCCAGACGAAGCTGCACGACATTCATGGCGCACCTCATCCTGGTGGCCTCCCACGACATCGCCGCGGGCGAGGAGCTGCTGTACGAGGACCGCAGCAAGGCCTCCATCGAGGCCTACCCGTGGCTGAAGCATTAGCCCTCTGGCCCCTCGAAGGACAAGGTGCCCCCAAAGGGAGTCGGGGTTCTTTGGGGGGTTATTATTTTGGCTCCCCCCCCCTCTTTTTTTTTTTTTTTTTACACACTTAAATATTAGTAGATGACTTCAGATATTTTAAAATATATATATATGCTTTTTCACTGTAATATTTAAATAATCTGTCACAGGTTTCCAAGGTGGTCTTGTACAGATAGCCTTATATCACCCAAACTTTTATATCTGCGTTGTTTTTTGTACCTTTTTTTGCATACAAGCCGAGCGTTTGTGCTCCCTGTGCACGCGGTCCCAGAGCCCACGCAGGTTTTAGCAGAAAGAGGCAAACACGGACTACGGAAAGCCAAGAGGTTCCGCCCGCCTCCGACTGATGAGCCAGGACTCCGCCCCTCGCCAAAACCCCGCCCCTCGCCAAAACCCCGCCCCCGACGGCAGGGGGACGCAGGAGGTCGCCGACTCCGCCTCCCGGACGTACCCACGCATGCACGCGCGCGCACACACGCACGGATGCCTGGACGCCTCCAAGCTCTTGCTCTTCCTGCGCGCACTGAAGTGTATGAATATTTTTAAAGTAGATTTTGCAGTAAGCTAGTCTTCCCCTCTGTTTTCTTGAAAGCTTACTGCGCCCCCGGCGTCAGCCGGCGGGTATTGACTTCCATAGGCTGCCGCTTTTTCCCTTTTTTGGCACCTCGAAACAAATCAGGGCAGGTCATCAGACTGGACACGACATGAGCCAGGGGAGGGCAGGAGAGGCGCTCTCCGCCTCCCACCCCAACCCCGCCAGGTGCCACAGGGCAGCGGGCTGGGCTTCCTGTGGAAGCAGGTGAAAGTCTTCACCTTGACTGACTGGCTTGAAAGCAGGAGGAGCAGTTGCCTCACCCCCACTCACCCCCGAAACTGGTTCTCTTACTGTTGATCTTCAATCCAGGGGGATGGATTCCAGAGCTGTGACCTGGGGCCCCCTGCCCACTCTGGTCCCAGGTAAATGTGAATGGAGACAGGTGTGAGAGCCTGTCCTCCTTGATTCCCACCAGGCCTCAAGATGGTGCTACCTAAGGAAGTCTTCCCACACCGCCTAGCGGTCAAGTCAGTTGGAGGATTCCCACAACAGTGTGTAGGTGTGAGATGAAATGTCTTGGATATACCTGTTTGTGGCTTAACTCTGTATTTAAAGGAAAAGACATAAACTTGAAAAAGATTTGTCATCAGCCCAAAACAAACATGAAATTAAAATATTTATTGCCAGGCAAAAAAAAGTGTGAGGCTTTTTGTGACACATGTTATCTTACCGTTTAGGAAGAGGTTCTCTTGTCGTTTCCAAATATCTGAGGCACAAAGTGGATAAACCTGTCCAGGGCCCTTCAAGGGGAACCACATCCAGCCTCCCACAAACTTTCAGAGTCCCCATCGTAGCTAATAAAAGCTTTCCCTTTTCTGGATTTTTAATCAACTCACCCTCTGGGTACTGCCTCCCATTCACCTCCCATTTATTCTCACAGACCCAAAACAAAGCTTGGACTACCTCACAGAAGGTCAATGGTTCAAACCCATCATCCACTATATAGGACAAAGATGAAGCTATCTGTTCCTGTAAGGATTTACAGTCTCAGAAACCCTATGGCGTTTCACTGTAAATCATCATCAGCCCAATGGCAATGGTTTACAGACCCAAACAGCAAGATACCAAAATGGATGGTTATTTTGTTTTATCTTTTCATGAATGGTAGTTAAGAAGCTTTAACAAGAAATAGCAGCTGAGCATAATGATTTCTGCGATATAATTTGTGAAGCTATTTCATCACAAAAATATAATTTCTTCCATAAACATGTTCTTGCCAACCACACACATTGCTGGATTTCTCATTAAGTTGTCCCTCTCATTCCCCTTCAACTCTGTGCCACCAATCTCCTGAATTGTCCTCAAGGTCGAAACTACTAACAAAAAGAGTAAAGATATGTCCCTGGGACGTTTAGAAAATTTCAGGAACCAGCCTCACAGAAAAGCTATAAGAGACAGGGAGATTAATTTGATATCCTCACTAAATGCCTCTCTTTGTAGTAATCCTGGAGTCTATGACTGTTTTGTGAACCATCAGGAATAATTGTAACTACAATTTTATTAGTAGCTAGGGGATACGGTTATATTACTTCCCACTTTCATTTTCAGGCAACTTTGCTGTGGACTTTTCTGCATCTTAAAATAGCACACCCTTGCCAATGTGCGTTAATGAACACATGCCAGTCTGCTAGACATTGTTTACAGAAAATACATGATATCTAATCCCCTCTTTGAGGCTTTTACCAGCGAGACTTCACAACACATTCTTAGTATCACATTTCAATGAAAATATTTACATTTATTTGAAATGCTTATTCCTCTTGCACAGGGAACTAAATTTGGAACGATAGAAACATCCATACTTAAAATTTAACCTTGAAAAACTGTGCATTACAGATTTCTGGATTTGTCAAATGTATCTTTGATGCTACTAATTTTCCAGTCGCGTTTCTCACTTCAGGTGCTACTCCTAACACTCCATCTGGAGGCCCTCAAGGCGAGGTCTAAATACATGAGTATCTTAAACATCACGGAGAAACAGGTTTTCAAAGAGACAGAGATCGCAAGTGGTGTATGAGAGTACGATACTTACACCAAGGAGCCCCAGTGCATAGGAGGCTACGCACTAAGCTAAGTACAAGATCAATGATTCACTGGGAGTTAGAATTGACTTGATGGCAGTGAGTTAGTTTGAGGTTTATGAAAAGTTACAGCTTATAATGTTGTTAGGTGCCATAAAGTCGGTTCCAACCCATAGTGACCCTGTGCACAAGAGAATAAAATTCTGCATGGTCCTGTGCCATCCTCACAATTGTTCCTCTACCTGAGCCCATTGTTACAGCCACAGTCTCAATCCATCTTCTTTAAGGTCTTCTTTTCCGTAGCTGCTCCTCCACCTTACCTAACACTAGGCCCTTATCCGTGGATTGGTCTCTTGTGACAACACCTCCAAATTATGTAAGAAAAAGTATCGCCATCCTTGCCTCTTAGGAGCATGCAGGCTATATTTCATCTAAGACAAATTGTTTTGTCCTTTTGGCAGTCCTTAATACTTTCAATGTTCTTCTCCAGCACCACAATACAAATGCATCAATTCTTCTTTGGTCTTATTCAATGTCCAACTTTCCCATGCACGTGAGGCAATTAAAATTCCATGGCTTGGGTCAGGAGCACCTTTGTCCTCAAAGTAACTTCCTTGCTTTTCAACACTCTAAGGAGGTCTTGGGCAGCACCTTCACTCAGTGCAACTCCTCTTTGGATCTGCTGTTTCCGCAAGCACTGACTGCAGATCCAAGCCACATAAAATCTTTGACAACCTCAATCTTTTCTCCATGTATTATGATGTTACCTATTGGTTCAGTTATGAGGATTTGTGTCTTCTTTACATTGAATTGTAATCCATACTGTGTTAGTCTGCATTGACCAGGGAAACAAATTCAGAGATACTTATGTGTATAAAAAAGATCTTTATTCTGGGTCTTTGATGTCTGATACCTGATCCCATCGACACCTCGTGATCGCACAGGCTGGTGTGCTTCTTCCATGTGGGCTTTGTTGCTTCTCAGCTAGATGGCCACTTGTTTACCTTCAAGCCTTTAAGACCCCAGATGCTATATCTTTTGATAGTGGAGCACCACCAGCTTTCTTTACCACATTTGCTTATGCACCCATTTGTCTTCAGCAGTTTTGTCAGGAAGGTGAGCATCAAAGACCCAGAACAAAAAATCATGTCAATGTGAATGGAGGGGAGGGGGGTGTTGCAGAGTGGAAACCCAAAGCTAATCTGTAGGCAACTGGACATCCCCTTACAGAAGGGTCGCCAGGAGGAGACGAGCCAGTCAGGGTGCAGTGTAGCAATGATGAAACATACAACTTTCCTCCAGTTCTTTAATGCTTCCTCTCCCCCTTCCCCACTATCATGACCCTAATTCTACCTTACAAATCCGGCTAGACCAGAGCATGTACAAGGGTACAGACAAGAGCTGGAAACACAGGGAATCCAGGGCATATAAACCTCTCGGGACCAATATTGAGAGTAGCCATACCTAGAGACTAAGGGGAAGGTGGGGGGAGAAAGGGAATTGATCATGATGATCTGCCTACAACCCTCTCACAGGGGAATGGACAACAGAAAAGTAGTGAGAGGGAGACATCGGTCAGTGCAAGACATGAAAAAAATATAATAACTTAAAAATTATCAAAGGTTCATGAGGGAGGGAGGAGAAAAAATGAGCTGATACCTAGGGCTCAAGTATAGAGAAAATGTTTTAAAAATTATGATGGCAACAAATGTATAAATGTGCTTGACACAATGGATGGATGGATGGATTGTGATAAGAGTTGTACAAGCGCAAATACAAAAATGATTTATTAAAAAAGAAACAATGAAAGAGCTTTATATAAAGAGTACTGCATATACTCGTGTATAAGCCAAGTTTTTCAGCACATTTTTAATGTAGTTTTTGTGGTAAAATTAGGTGCCTCGGCTGATATTCAGGTCATCTTATAGACTTATACTCAAGTATATATGGTAATTGTATATTAAGAAAACATCCCAGCCCAGATCAAGTCCATAAGTCTGATATTAGCCCAAATGTCTGTTACAAGTCTGTAAATTCCTCTCCAGACTTATGCAACACATGCAATTATGCAAAATGCAGGAAGACCAGTGGGTGGAAAGTCTTGTGGATCCAGTGGTGGTGGAAGCATATCAGCACTGGCATGGGTCTCCACGTGGGTGGCTCCTCCAGCTCCAGGGCTGTGGCTCAATCAGCATAGCTCCACGTGGCTTATCAATAGGAATGCCTCCCAGGGGAGAGTATGTGTCCTGCCTTCAGGGAGGAAGACCAAGCAGAGAATGTGGGTCTGGCCTCCAGTGAGCTATTTATCTCGGTAGTACCTCCAAATGAGGTCATCAGGCTGCAACCTGATTGACAGGATAAACTCCACCCCTTCACTCTTAATAGTCTCAAGTTGCCACCAGATTATGTAACGACCACACACTGAAGGGTAAAAATCCTTGATCTTCATCAGCAAATGCTTTAAGTCCGCCTCACATTCAACAAGCAAGGTTGTGTCATCTACATATTGCAGGTTGTTATGAAGTCTCTCTCCAATCCTGATGCCATATTCTTCTTCATATAAGCCAAGAGCTTCTCTGATTATATGCTCAGCATACAGGTTGGATAAATGTGGTCAGAGGATACAGCCTTATCATATACCTTTGCTGATTGTGTACCATGCCACATGCCCTTATTCTATTTGCATAACTGCCTCTTGATCTATGTATAAGTTCTGAATGAGAACAATGAAGTGTTCTGGAATTCCCATTCTTCCCAAGGTTATCCATAGATTATTATGATTCACACAGTAAAATGCCTTTGCATAGTCAATGAAACACAAGTAAATAACTTTCTCGTATTTTTGCTTTCAGGCAGGATTCATCTGACATCAGCAGGGATATCCCTTGCTCCATGCCCTTTTCTTTACTATCCAGCCAGAACCTCTGGCAGTTTCCTGGCAATGTATTGATGCAATATTTTGGGGAGGATCTTAAGCAAATTTTTTCTGGCTTGTGATATCAGTGATATTGTTCTATAATTTGAGCATTTTGCTAGGTCACCCTTCATTGGAATGGGTACAAATATGAATCTCTTCCAGTCAGCCAAGTAGCCATCTTCCTAATTGCCTGGCATTGATTGTGGATCCAAGGAAGACTTCATCCTTGGCAACCTCAATCTTTTTTCCACCTATCGCAGTGTTATCTATTGATCCAGTTTTGAGGATTTTGGTTTTTCTTTACAATGAGTTGTAATTCATACTGAAGGCTCTAGACCTCGATCTTATCCACAAGTACTTCATCTTGTGTCATCTACCCCATTTCATCATCAAGAGACAGGAGAGGGGAAAGCAAACAGGATCAAGGAGTAACTCTCAAGGGTTAAGATAGTGCTGAAGCACCACAGCCAATTCTGCACAGACCACTGTGTATTGTAAGATAACGGTTTTCAAAAGCACTCTCATTTTGAATGTGTGCTGTTTTGTTGTTGTTAGTTGCCATCAAGTAGGTTCTGGCTCTTAGAGACCCCATACACAACAGAATCATCTGCACAACCTTCACAATCGTGTGATTTTTCAGCCCCTTGCAGCCCAAGGGCCTTCCTCTGTTTTCACTGCCCTTCCACTTTACCAAGCCTGGTGCCCCTTTCCCCAGACTGGCCTTTCCTGATAACGTGTCCAAAGTACGTGAGGTGACGTCTTGCCTAGCGCAGTTATTCTTTCACCTCTGCAGTGGTCCATGGTGTGTGTTTACTAATGTTTATTTATCCATTCTTCCATTGATGGACATTTAGGTGGTTTCCCTCTTACGGCTATGGTGAATAATGCTCCAATGAACATGGGCATGACTACATTTATTTGTGCCAAGTTCTTATTTCTCTAGGAGATACACTGCAGGTGGGATTTCTGGGCCACATGGCATTTCTACTCCCCAATTTTTGGAGAAGTGCTCTACTGCTTTCCACAGTGGTTACTTCATTTTATAGACGCAAGAATCGCTTATGTTCCACTCTCTCCACAACCTTGCCAGCATTTTTGCTGTCTGTCTTTTGTTTTCTGTCAGTTTTGCTTTTGAATATTGTTATTAAATCAAGGGTGAGTAGTTATCACTTGATTTGTCTAGTGTAATTTTGTTTTTGTGTCTAAGGTATGCCTCCTGGAGACAGCATATTGATGGGTCCTATGTTCTTATTCATTCTGCTACTCTCTGCTTTTGACTACTGCATTTAGTCCATTTTCACTCGGTGTAATTGTTGATGGGTATGAATTTATTGCTGTCATTTTGCCGGGTGTTTTGTAGGGCTGCAACTTTTGTTTCCATAATTTTTGGTGCTGAGTTTATTTTGTGGGCGGGGTTTCTTTGTCCTTTTCTGCATTGCTGTTGTTTTCATGCTTACTGAATCGTTATGATTTTTACCTTTCCGTTTTGATGAAGCCTATTCATTTCATTCAAGGTTATTCTGTAATTTATTCATTTCTCCTCAAGTTTAAACTAGTTTTAAAAACTAATGAGCTTATGAAAACCAGTTAGTACTGGGTCAACTCTGACTGATAGCAACACCCTTGTCGGAGTAGAACCGTGCTTTTAGGGGCTTCAATGGCTCTTTTTTTCAGAAGTCTCTCCATCCGTGTGTGGACCCGATCTTTGTCATAGCAGATAAATGCTTCGATGTTTTGTACCACCCAGGGCAAACTGACTGCCATCTAGCTGATGCCGACTTACAGCTATCCCCCTGTGGGTTTCTGAGACTCCAACTGTGCATGGGAATAGAAGCTCCGTCTTTCTCCTAGAGCCATTATCCCAACATAAATAAGCAAACACACTCACTGCCATGCAGTCCATCCTGACTCATAGTGACCCCTGTGAGTTTCCAAGACTGTAACCGCTGACAGGAACAGAAAGCCCCGTGTCTTTCTCATGCGGATCGCAGCCCAACACAAAACCATTCCACCGCCAAGGCTCAGAGGGTGGGCAAAGGAGTCCATGGAGCAGTGCTTCCCAAAGGATCCACACTGCTTCCTTGGGGCGTTGTAATGGTCCAGAGGAGCTGCTAAAGCTTTATCCTGGATTATGGACTACAGTACAAAAGTTTTTAATTTCCAGGAGGACACTTTTACTATTTACTTGAAAAGAGAGCAGGAAGCCAAACAAGATCGGGAACCTGTACCCCAGTGGTTTGGGGAAATGCGGTGGACTAGTCGGCAGAAGGTGATTACCTCTAGAGGTGTGCGCTCCTGAAGTTCACGTGAGCCTCCTCCACAGGAACATGTGACTTCCTCCAGGCTAAAGGGGGCCGTAGGGGCGGGGGTGGTGGAGTAAGCAGGGCTTCGTGCAGTTCACAACTGAGGTGGTTTATCCTCAGAGAGGTCTCTCTTCCCCAATCTAATGTGGCCTCTCAGTAATACTAGCCTATTTGGATTCTCCGCAAATCATGTGCCAGTATGCATTCTCCTTGTTTGTCTAGTTGCGTCGGCATTACCCAGTGTCTCACATGGACATGTGAGAGCAGAAACATTTTCTATCCCATTCACTGCTAAGGCTTAAACCAATGCTTCCTATAGATTGCATGTACAATAAATATTGGAAATATGATGGCTTCTTCAGAACGCGGTGAGTGTGTGGCAGAGGCCGAGACAGAATGCTTTCTAAGGAGGTGATTCGTGTGTTTTCTGGATCATAAATCCAAGCTTGTAAGTAGACATCTAAGCCATAAACCACAGCCCCCTTCTGATCACCCAACCTGTATGCATGATGCAAATAGAACACATTTATAGCCTATTCGTTTCCAGAAAGAAAATCAAAAGTCTTGGAAACACAAGACTGAATTTTTCTTCAACAGCTGAGTTCTCACACTGGAAAAGAAAGGAAGTCGTGAAGATTGGCCACAGTGATGAAGTCAGAGGTCACTTATAGTTTGAAGCCCGGTTTATAAAATGGAGAGGCAGAAAAGTGTGAAGATAAGGAAATGAAAAGAAAACCATAATCAGTGGTCAAACTAGGGGAAAAAATAAATGTGAAACCAAGCCCACTGCTATCGAGTCAATTTTAACGCACAGGAAAGAGGAGGATCACTCCATAGGATGGAGGCGGCTGTCAACCTTTAAACCTCTGCACAGCAGAGGTTTAAAGCAGACTTCATTATGCTAATAGCATTAATTAGACATCTGTATGAGGTCCTCTGTCAATGAAACTATGAACTGAACACTGGCCAATAAATCAAATAAGCCTATGATTAAAAGGCAAACATCTAGTTACCAAAGTGGTTCTGATTCAGACAATGAGAGTCTCTGAGGTTTATGAGTCTCCACTGCAGCAAGGCATCTTCTTCCTATTTTTTTTTAATAATTTGTTTTACTGGGGGCTCCTACAGCTTTTATAATAAGCCATACATCAGTTGTATCAAGCACATTTGTACATGGTTGCCATCACCATTTTCAAAATGTTTTCTTTCTACTTGAGCCTTTGGTATCAGCTACTCCTCCACCACCCCCCACCCCCGCTTGTGAACCCTTGATAATTATTATTGTTTTTATTATTATACACTGTCTGCTGTCTCCCTTGACCCACATTTCTGTTGTTTGTCCCCCTAGGGGGGGGTGGTTATATGTCAATCCTTGTGATCAGTTTCCCCTTTCTCCCCCGCCCCCCCTCATGGTATCACTACTCCCACCACTGTTCCTGGGCTGGGTGGGTGGGTGGTATCTGTCTTAGATTCTGTTGAGAGCTCTTATCTGTACCTGTGTACATGCTCGGGTCTAGCCCGATTTGTACAGGAGAACTGGGGTCATGATGGTGGAGGGGAAGAAGCATAAAAGAACTAGAGGAAGGTTGTGTGTTTCGTTGGTGCTACACTGCACCCTGACTGGCTCTTCCCTTCGTTTGATCCTTCTGTGAGGTATGTCCATTTATCTACCGATGGGCTTTGGGTCTCCACTCCAACCCCACATTCTCATCGGTATGATTGTTTTGGGTCTTCTGATGCCTGATACCTGACCCTGTCAACACCTGGTGATCACACAGGCTGGTGTGCTTCTGCCCTGTGGGCTTTGTTGCTTCCCTGCTAGATGGCTGGTTGTTTACCTTCAAGCCTTTAAGACCCCAGATGCTATATCTTTTGATAGCTGGGCACCATCAGCTCTCTTCATACATTTGTTTATGTATCCATTTTGTGTTCAGTGATTATGTCAGGGAGGTGAAGGGTCACGGAATGCCAGATTATTAGAACAAAAAGTTTTCATGCATTGAGGGTGTACTTGAGTAGAGGCCCAATGTCCATCTGCTACCTTAAAGTTAACATATAATATGTGTATATAGGCCTATATCCCTATCATTATATATTGAAATATTTGCATATGTACATGGATCAAGGTATCTTCTAAAAATGTAAAAGACAGGACTTAAATCAGCTACCTGTATTTTCCAGTCTCATTTTGTTCCTCTGTAAGAAAAAAATGAAAAGAAAATTGCTGTTTTAATATTAGTAATGGTGTGAAAATATTTTAATTATGTGCTATATGATTAAATTATATGTATATATAGTATATACCTGGTTGTGTTTTAATTTTCTGTACATGTGTAAATATATTTAACTGATGCATACAATCACAAGTAATTTTCCCTTTTGTTTTGATGTCTTGAATTTTGAGAAAAATGTTTTTCATAAAATTTCATGACTTCATTATGCTAATAGCATTAATTAGACATCTGTATGAGGTCCTCTGTCAATGAAACTATGAACTGAACACTGGCCAATAAATCAAATAAGCCTATGATTAAAAGGCAAACATCTAGTTACCAAAGTGGTTCTGATTCAGACAATGAGAGTCTCTGAGGAAATGCTGTTTTCTATTCCCTCATTTCCAGAGACTTGAGGCCTGGTTGCTCTTGCTCCTGTGCAGAGATAGGGTGTGCAGTCCATTTTAGGGGGTGCTGAACATGGCCACCAGCCACTGAGCTACTGCCCCATCGAGCCAGTGATGGGAGTCATCTCAATGAGACCCACTGTGGCAGGTTGTGAGTGACACGGGGAGACTGTTGCCTATTACTCTGAGATAATGTGGGGCTGCTATTTGTTCATTGTGCTGGACACTGATTCTGCTCTATTGAACAAGCATATGTGAAGCTCAACCGGAGGGTAGGCATTCCTGGCTACTGAGAAAAGGGGGAGGTGTAATTTGCCAATGCCGTCTGCTTCATTTTCCTAGTAATCTAACACCTGCCAGCGAGACTCATTTGGTACCCCAAAATGGTTGAGAATTGGCGAACTATCAACAATAACATCTTTCAAGCCCCTCACTCACATTACTAAGAGAGGGGTGTTTTAACTTAGTATTTTCTCTAAAATGGTGAGGAAGTTAATTTATCTCAGCAACAGCATCAGTGTCATTAAGCTTTGTTTCATGAAAGCTTCCAGCAGTTTGTGCAGACTCTATTTAAAATAAAGACTGATTCAATAAAGGGCTCTTAAAAAAAGTGAACCTTTAACCTAGGGGGTGGAGGGAGGCTGAGGAGAAGGGAGAAGGAGAAGTACCTATCTGTGGGTTAAATTTTTAAGCTGGCTAAGGTTAAACAGGAAGTCACAGCCCCCGGAAGGAGGAGATCTGATTTAACCTACAGGTAAGTAATTCTCATTCTCCCCGGCCTCCCTCCACCCACTACCTGCAAGGATGGAAGAAGGTCTGTATTCTCAAAGAAATGCCACCATGAGTTACTCTTATTAGTAGTCAGAGTCTAAAAGTATCTCTCAAATTAGAATTTTCTCTAAAATATTCCTGGCCTATTTTCAAAGATACTGATATGTTTTGTTTTGTTTTTTTGAAAACCCAATCAGTCAATAGTGTGATTCCTACAGAAGGCAGAAGACAGAGTGGAGGTCAGGAAATCCATTCACTGGAGTTTAGAAATATTCCCCGTTGTGGTTGTGGTTGTTGTTTTAGGCGCCATCAAATCAGTTCTGACCCATAGGGACCATCTGCACAACCCAAGAAAACACTGCCTGGTCTTCAGCGTCCCCAGGAGTGCTTTCAAGCTGGCGCCCTTTGCTGCAGCCACGGCATCAATCCATCTCACTGGGCTCCCACTTTAGCAAGCATGACATCCTTCCCCAGGGATTGGTCTCTCCTGACAACATGTCCAAAATAGGTAAGATGAAGTCTCAAAACCCTTGTCTCTTAGGACTCAGGTCATACTTCTTCCCTGACAGATGTGTTTGTCCTTTAGCAGCCTGGATGGAGTGGTCAGTATTCTTCTCCAGCGCCACAATTCAAACACATGCATTCTTCTTTGATCTTTAGTCAGTGTCCAACTTTCACATGCATATGAGGCACCAATACCATGGTCAGGCTCGCCTTAGTCCTCAAAGGAACATCCTTGCTTTTCAGTACTTTAAAGAGGTATTGTACAGCAGATATACCTAATGCAACTCATGTTTGAATTTCTTGACTCCTGCTTCCAGGAGCACTGGTTGTGGATCCAAGCAATGCATTTCTCGTTCCTAAATCATTCCTTAGAAATGAGATGGCTTCCTAGGTTAAATGTTGGGTGACTAATCACAATGTCAGTGATTCAAACCCATCAGCCTCTCTGCGGGAGAATGATAAGACAAACTCATTGCTGTTGAATCAATAAGAACTCATAGCAACCCCACAGAATACTGGGTAGAACTGTCTCTGTGAGCTTCCCAGACTGTAACTGTTTACAGAAGTAGAAAGCCCAGTCTTTCTACCTCGGAGCAGCTGGTGGTTTCAAATTGCTGACCTTGCAGATCACAGTCTAACATATAACCACTGCACCATCACAGCTGCTCAGAGAGCAATGAGGCCAAATAAGAATTACAGGCTCAGAAATCTTAAAAAGCTTTCAAAGATTCTCTGAGCTATAAGGTGATTTTGAGTCAGAATTGACTTACTGCCAGTGGGTTTGACTTTAGTTTTGACATAAATGAGAAAAGGAGATATGGTTTGAAGAACAGTAACTTACCTGTTCTGACTACATGACTCTGTTCATCTCTCCAAGTGGTAAAGGGTAACAGTCCTTAACAAACACCTGGAAAGCAAGTATTCTTGAAGAAAGAGAAGACTTTACTTGCATATGTGTTTAAGACTAACTCTGAGAAGCAGGTTCTTCTTTCCAAGACACCTCCAGTCTAGACAAAGAGAAGTATCTTATGATCATATAGATTGTTGTGTTATTGATATCCAATACAGAAAATAGCTCTTAAGAGATGAAAACATCAAATTATAATCTTTTGGGCATGCATAGCACAAGAGAAGACATGGTTGGTAGTAGGGAGAAAATACACAGTAGTCACTGATGGTAATATCCCTTATCAGATTAATTTTCAGTTTCTTAGAATGACTTTTTCTAAACTGAAAAGCAAATTGGACTGTTGGTTCTACAAAGCATTTTATGTGACAATATAAAATCATTTCAAATAATATATTTTTCTTCACAGTTTTTAGGAAACTGACCTAAATACTCCAAGAAATAGAATCAGCAATAAATATAATCTGTTGCCAGAATGTTTCATATAAACTACATTCTCATCTACTGTGGATGTTCACTGCATTTCAACTTACTAATGCAGAGTTTCATGGTCAAGCATGTATTGCAATCCATTATTAATCAAGACACTATCTTCATTATTTGTTCTATAATTAGTATGTGTGATGCAGATCCTAAAAACAACTTGCTTATCTTTAAGAATTACTTTTGAATCTATGCTTTAAAAAATACCTCAGAATTCAGCACAATTTAGTTGTGTTAGTCCAGGTTGACTAGAGAAACAAATTCATAGACACGTGTGTAGGAAAAAGCTTTATATACAAGGGCAATTGAATATTGAGAAAACATCCTAGCCCAGTCCAGATCAAGTCTATAAGTCCAATATTAGCCCATATATCCGACACCAATCTATAAAGTCCTCTTCAGACTCATGAAACACATGGAATGATGCCAAAGCTGGAAGATCACAGGCCAGTGGGTTGGAAGTCTTGTGGATCCAGTGGCGCTGTAAGCATCTCAGTGTTGGTGGGGTCTCTACATGGCTTCTCTGGCTTCAGAGGTCTGGTTGCATCAGGGTGGGTCAATGTGGCTTCTCCAGCTCCCCAGGGATAGCACCATATGTCTTGTCAGTAGAACATCTCTCAGGGAGTGAGCAGAGAGAGAGTCTCATCTGCCTCCAAGGAGGAAATCTAGGAATTCCCAGAATTCTCAGGAGCAGGCCATGCTTACACATTGGCTATGATCCGACTGACAGACTAGACTCCACTCCTTCACTCTTAATCCTCTCAAGTCCCAAATTGACACCAGATTATGTAACTACCACACTTAGTAAATGAGATATCACTAAAAGGATATCCAATTTCTAAGAGAATTTCTTTTCTGGAAAAAACAAACAAAAAAAACCATATGCAGTGCAATCTTGTTCTCTTCATATAGTTTTCATAACACTGGATTTTTAATTCTCCTAAAATGAGTGGTAATGCCACAATTTTGCTTAAACTCATAGTGATTACTTTTTTGTGCATTTTTAAATATTTGTATGATATTTTAAAAATATTGAATTGAAAAATGAAATATTAATTTTGATGCTATCATACCTAAAAGTGGGAATTTAGAATGGCTTTGTTCCCATCCCCTTCTCAACCATGACCAGCACAGCATCTTTTTCCCGTTATCGTTTTCATATTTTACAATCACTTATTTTCCCTATTTGCAAGGTTTAAACAACTTTAATATTGTGTGATATCAATTCTCACAGAACTCTTTTGTGCCTAACTTTTGGTTTCGTACATTCTAATATTTGATTAATCCCATAACTGGTTAAAGAATAATATTAACTATTTTTCCTCACAAAGATATGTGGGAGATACATTTAGAGCCCATAGAGAAATTAAAGCTGTTACTCCAGATAGATAGAGGATTTTAGAGTCATTATATTTCCTTTAAAACTCTCTAGAGTGACACTATTTCAATGTATTCATTCATAAGTTATCTTCAGAGGCTTGTAAGGCAAACTTGATTTCTAATCATTTTAAACTAGGTTTTCTTCTTGGACTGGTGGAGTTTTCTTCCATTAATCTTGAAATTAAATTCTTTCCTCAGAATATAATATTTAGAACTACTTTCGTATATTAGTGTAATATGTAAACTATTGAGAGTTTGTTCTACATATTTAGATTGGTTTAGTTCAAGACCATGTTCTTTTATACCACATTTTAACTCAATTTTATTTGCTCCTTATATTTACTAAGCATGTCAATTATTTTTCAGGTGTGCCATCTTACTGTTTGCCCTCGTTGTTTTCACTCTTTCCTCTGTTGGGATTCATAGGCATCCGTTCCCTGTTGCATAGTTTTTATGCCCCGTACCTTGACCTTAGCCATAAAGCTTCAGTTCGGTTTATAATTCTTTTTTATTTATATGTTTCCTGCATTGTCTCAGTACCACAATCTCACTGTAATTTGATCTTCTGCTTTAACAACACCACTTTTCATCTTATACTACTTCTGATGTGCTGTTTGTTTGTTTTTTAAGTTTATTTTCTAGTCTACTGTTGAAATAGAGTGGATTACTTTCTTTTTATCTACCTGGTGAGTCTACTGTACAGTATAGTTTTCATTCAATAAACTGAAAACTAATCAATTAAACTTTGGGGCCTTGGTTAAGAGCTTTAGAAAATATTTTCATAAGTTAAAGATCTCCTCAGTGGGGGATAGAAAAAGGTTCAACACAATGAGAACTTTTCTGAACACTCTTCAATTCCAGAAGATCCATTAATTTATAACTGAGGCAATGGAATCCTTTTTTTAAGACTTTAATTTTATATGTCTGATCTCTCTGCTCCACAATTTTTCCAGAGGATGAATGTATTAAAGAATGAATGGTTTGTACCTGTTGTTAGGTGAAGAAGAGTGGGTAAAGTCAAAGAGTTATGGAAATATGTGGACTACAGGGTTCTTCTTTAATCTCATCAAATGTTTCCATACACATATCTACTCGTATCCTGTGGATTCTTCTTGGGTGATTATGAGCATATAGAATTTATGATTATGATTCCCAAAGTAGGTGTTCACTACAATCTTGGACTCAGATCAGGTATAAACAGGGCTAGGAGACAAAAGAAGTCAAATCATTATAATAGACATAATTTTTAATACAGAATTATCTTAAAACAAAAACTGAGTTTACACTAGATACTTACAGGTTGAAGAGAAATTTCTGACAACAAAGAAATAATCATTTAATCTTCCTTATCAGTGAGACTGAGATGAGAAAAAAATTTGTTTAGGGAATAAGACATTTTGTTTAAACATTATAGCCTATTTTCTGATGATGAGGCTTTTATTACAACCTTTAATATGCAAATTATCATCCTCAGAAGTGCTTTAAATGTTGGTAATAATAGTTTTTTTGGTTGGAAATTGGCTGCCTGAAGGTCACTAATACCTGTGGTGAACCACTCTCCCAAATAATTGCTCACCTTTGTGTGTGTGAGAAATGAGGAGCCCTGCGGGTATAGTGGGTCCGTGCCCCGCTGCAAGCCCAAACAAAGGTCAGATGGACGAGTCGATGAGCCATGTCATAGGAGAGACGCGGCAGTCTGCTTGTGTAAAGCGCACAGCTGTCCAAACCTTGTAGGGAAGTTCCACCAGGCCTGTAATGGTTAGCTTTTGTGCCAAGTTGGCTGGGCTAGGAGTCTCTGGAGTTTGCCATTTGAGGCTTCCCACATGATGTGTTCTAACATAATATAAACAACTCCATTTGGGATCTGCTTTGAGTGGTTGAGCAAGCAGTTGTGGGAAGATTAGGGTGAACAACCACCACTCAAGTCACAGCTTTGGGGGGGATGGCTTACTCTGCTTCATCTTCCTGTTGAAGAGCCACACTTGGAGAGCTGGAGGAGCCACATGGAGACCTGCACCAGTGTGGGGGTGCTTCCACTGCCATTGAATCCACAAGAATTTGCACCCACCAGCCTGTGATTGCATTTGGCCTCATTGAGTGTGGCTGTGTGAGTCTGTAGAGGGATTTATGGACTAGTATTGACTTATGGGCTAATATTGGATTTATGAACTTGATCTAGTCTTGTCTGGGATGTTTTCTTAATATAAAAGTACTCTTTGATATAAAGCTCTTTCTTATATATATAAGGTTCAATGAATTTGTTTCTGTAGTCAATCTGGCCGAGCACACTATACTTCAGCCCATTTTTACAGCCACAGTGTCAATCCATCCCCTGAGGGTCTTCCTCTCCTTAGCTGCCCTTCTACTTTACTATACTTAATGTACTTACCCAGGGCCTGGTATCTCCTGACAGTATATCCAAAGCATGTAAGATGAGTTCATGTCATTCTTGTCTCAAAGGAGCACTCTGGCTGTACTTCTTCCACAACAAATTGTCCTGATAGCAGTCCATTCTACTTTCAATATTCTTCTCCAGCACCACAATCCAAATGCATTGATTCTTCTTTGGTCACCAGTATTCAATGTCCAACATTCACATGCATATGATAGTATTGCAAATACTGTGGCTTACAAGCAACATCCTTGCTTTTCAGTACTCCAGAGGTCTCATGTATCAAATTTACCCAGCGCAACATGTCTTTTATCACTGTTCTGATGATTTTATGAACATTGATTGTAAAGCCTAGCAAGAAAAAATCTTTGACACCTTCACCTTTTCTCCCTTTATCATGATGTTACCAGTTGGTCCAGTTGTGAGAATGTAGGTCTTTGTTACATTGTGTCATAATCCATATAAAGACTGCCATCCTAGATCTTCATCAGCAAGTGATTCAAGTCCTCCTCACTTTCAGCAGGGGTTATTGCCTACCAGCACTGGGAACCATGAGCACCTCCCATGTAACCTGCTGACCATGCATTCATCTGTTTCTGTCTGCTTTAGCCACAGCCTTCCAACTTCCTCTTTCCTTCCTCCTCTTCTTGGTTCATCTGTCCCAGTAATTACACCAGTCAAGAAGAGCTTCCAACTTAACATTTTGTACTTGAATTAGACAAGACTGAATGGTTTCTACAACATTTTGAAGTACTTTCTGGATATGAATTTTTATGCACGCACCCACACATATATAAAGTTTTGTGATATATACATATGTAAATAAATTTATATCAAAAAAGTACTTACATGGCCACTGAGTCAGAATCAACTCAACGGCAGTGATTTTGAATAATCCAGCCTATTTCCCAGACTTGCATCAGTTTATAGACCCATAAGCCCTTGAACAATGTGGAGGCCAGGCCTTTTGTGACAAGACACCATTACACTACCAAAAATTCATACTGTTAGTCTTTGCCTTCCCCAAAGGTACCTGCAGCTTTTTACAAGAGTGACTACTCACTGGGGGAAAGGAAATAATAAGACCTTTGGAGACTACTAGACACTGGCTCCAAAACAACACTAAACCCAGGATACCTAAAATATTTTAAAGATTCATAGTAGGGGCATTTGGAGGTCAATTTATTAGTGAAGTCATAGGTCAGGCTCATCTCACAATGGGTCTAGAAGATTGTCAAGTCCATCCTGCAGTAATTTTTCCAGTTCTAGAATGCATAATTGGAATAGACATATTCCTCAACTGGAAGAACTCTCATACTGGATCCCTGAAATATGAGATTAGTCTATTATGGTAGGAAAATCCAAGTGGAAGCTATTAGAACTGTCTGTCTAGGAAAATAATAAACCAAATGTAATACCCCATTTCTGGAGGGACTGTAGAGACTAGTACTATCATCAAAGACTAGTATGATGCAGGGACGGGGACTCCAACCATATCCCCATTTAACTTGCTTATTTGACCTGTGCAAAACACACACACAGGTTGATGTACTGTCATAAAAACTAGGGAGTGACTCCTATTGCAGCTGCCATTCCAGATGAGGTTTCTTTGCTTGTATAAAGCAATACTTTTCCAGGTCTCTAGTATTCAGCTATTGATCTAATACATGCATTTTTTTCTTTTTAAAAAAATCAGTTTATTGGGGGCTCACACAACTCATCACAATCCATACATCCATCCATCATGTTAAGCACATTTATACATTTGTTCCCATCATCATTCTCAAAACAGTTGCTTTCTACTTGAGCCCTTGGTACCAGCTCCTCATTTTTCTCCCTCCCTCCCCATTCCCTCAAGAGCCTTTGATAATTTATAAATTATTATTTTTTCAGTTCTTACTCTGTGTGACATCTCCCGTCACCCACTTTTCTGTTGTATGTCCCCCCAGGGGGCGGTGTGTTATATGTAGATCCTTGTAATTGGTTCCCCCTTCCTACACCACCTTTTTTCAATTACACTTTCAAAGGACAACCAGAAGAAGTTGCCAACTGGAAAAGGCACAGTGCACAATAATTTTCCACTGTTTCCCCCACAGTGCCATCATCTATCGAGTAACATGCCTTCATTAAGCACATCACAAACCGGGATCCGTGCTATCACCTTCCCAAGAGCTTTTCTCTTTGTCTGGCTCCGTGATGGGCATCTATGAATATATAGGTATGCATACTGGATCAGCTACAGAAAACCTATGAATATAAAGGTATGCATACTGCATCAGCTACAGAAAACCACAAGTATCAACTAAGATCATTTATGTACAAATATTTCAAAAGGCAGAAATACAAAATAAAATATTATTTGCATACCTCTACCTGCTTGAGCTCCGGGATTATGCCTTTCTTCCTTGAATTTGCTAACATCTAAAAATGAAATTTAAAAAATCTGGTCTATAATTAAGCACATACAGAGACATTTCCCGTTCACTGGTTAACTTTTGAATGCTGACATCAAGATATGATTAAAATGGATCGCCATTTATGAGATGAAGAATGAAGTAAAGAAAATGTGTCTTACAGGGAGAGTGCGTGAGACATGTGTGCCTTTTCTCTTCATGACCTCCCAAAATAAAGGAGAAGGTAATTTTGATACCATAAACTTTCTGGGGCATTGATACGCTTTCTCTCAGCTGTTATTTTTGATATGGCTAGAGATTGTAGATTTTATGTACCTACCTGTTTAATTTATTCTATACCCTAAGATACAGACAATGACATATTCTGCCTTTGTCTCCTACTCTTCAAAGAGTGATTAGCTGGAAATAGTCTTGTGTGGCTTAAAACAAACAAACATATAAAATATGCTTCATGCACCTCAGAACCTGCTTGAGTTTAGTACTGCCAATTTCTTTTAAAGGCAGAGATTGTAACAAAGAAGAGAAGCTACATGAATTTTCAATGACCACAAATGTTTGACACTATTTGAGTTAAAACTAAAATGTCTACCTCGATTATTTTTTCCTAACATATTACCATAAATTTTTCACATAAAAATTATAAATTTTTATGGACAAATTCCCTAGACCACTTAAAATGATTACAATATCAAAAATACTTTAAAGTAATATAATATGTAAAGATACATTTTGTTTTGTATATTTCATAACGCATAACAAAATCTATCTATTGTAATCACACTGCAGTGAGCTACTTAATACGAGTCTTCTAATCATGTTCTTTGTAAATTCTACCAAATAACCTTTTTCTTGATTGGCAAATAGTTATCGAAGATGGGGAAAAAGACTGATTATCTGAATAAGCTGGGGGTGATTATTATGAGACTTAATGGTGCTGGTTAAAACTGGGATATCGAATGAGGAATGGTTCATTTTGATATCCTGCCACGTATAAAATGAGCCATTGCAGAAGCAGGAGTGGAGGATTTCACCATCATGAAGAAAAGAGAGCCAGGAGTCCCATGTGCCCTTGCATCTTGAACCTCCTCCATTGAGGTGTGAACAGGTGTGGCACCAGAGAAGCAGCTCAGTGCACTGGGCCACAGAGCTGGAGCTGAGTGCCTCCCAGCTGAGGCTTGGAGTACAGAACTATTAGGGCATTTAGCAGCAGTGCTAAAGGAGTTTTGCAACACTTCCCTGAAAAAGGCAGAGGCCAAAGGGCCATGTGACTAGACCAAACAGAGATGTGCCTGTCCTTACTGGAAGAACAATATCCTGAGCATGCCAGATTCTGATCTACAGCCTGTCAACTTCCCTAATAAAACCTGTGCTTGTGCATCTGGTCTCAGAGTTCTGTCTGGCCATTACAACGAATTATCCAATCCCCATTAGAAGCAGAGAGGGCTGAGGAAGGGAGAGCTGATATGAGAATTGATAATAAGGATGGAGGAATGTCAGACTTCAGCCTCAGAGGAATTGATCTGAAGTCAGAGAGGGTCAGACACCACTCCCAGGCCATGTTATTTTTTTATAGTAATATAAAACTATTTATTATAAAAATATTTAATTGTATGAGAATGGATATATTGGATTGTGTAAGATATGTCAATAAAGCTATTATAAAACTAGGTCAATAATTTACCAAAAATAATATGAAAATGTTCTAAAACAGATTGTGGTGATGATTGTACAACTCTTATCGATGTGATTGAACGGTTGAATTGTATGCTATATGAATTATATGCCAATAAATGTGTTGAAAAATAAAAATATGTTTTAAGTGATAATATAGCTCATTGTCAAAAAGACTATAGGAATGAGGAAACATATTACTTCAAGGCCCAACAATGTTAAAATTTATTTAAATACTTGCCATAGTTATGCTAGATTTTTATGTTTCTTAAAAACTAATAATGGTAAGAAAGAGGTTAAAAATTGGCTGCATGGAAATACACAAATGTGAATAACAACATATACATAGGAAGAAAAGAAATCGGAATCACACACTGTATGATTTCTGTTTAGGGTTGAACTTTGAAAATAGCACACTGACACATCAAGTTCTACAAAGGCACTATGGAAATGGTATTCTCCAGGTTATCAAGGAATGACCTTTTCTCCTTGAAGGCAGGGCGGCCATGCGCGCACTTTTAAAGGATATCTCCCCTTCGACAGGGAACTGAAAATATATGCTAAAGATAGACATGGCTTCTTCCTTTATAGGACACACACCACACACACACACACACACACACACACACACACACACACACACACACACTCACTCCCTCACTCTACCTACTCATGTGCTTGGATCTAGTCTCTTTCCAGACAGCATATAGTTTGATATTTCCCCCCATCTGTTCTGCCAATCTATGTTTTTACTCATGTATTAAATTCATATTTAAAGGAATTGCAGAAAAAGATTTACTTCCACAAATTTTCGTTTCGTGTCATATCCTTTTTGTTCCATTCTCCTCTGACCGCCCCCCCCCCAGGCCACTATTATCATTTCACTTCATCCCACTATTATAACTTACATTTACCATGGGATCCCTATGCACTGGAACAAGTTCAATGAGCACTGGTAATTATTTTTAAAGCACTTTCCTCTTAAATCATGTTAAGAAATAAGAAGTAGAGCTTCAAGTAAAACATACTTCTGGTTTTTACATTTACTTATGTAATTACTGTTCCTGTAGGTCTTTTGGGGAGCAGGTGATGGGGGTGGTCGAAGGTAACAGCTTTTTGGTACAACAGAGCTGTTTAGTATACTTTTGTTTTAACCTGAAAACTTAGCATTTCCTTTAGTATAGGTCTATTGTAATAAATTCTCTCAGCTTAAAAATACAGAATTTTAAAACACTAGAAATGTTTACTTTTGCTGGATGTAACATTCTTGGTTGAGTCTTGTTTCTCAGAAGCATGTGCACATCATCCCATCCCACACGATGCCTTTGGTCTCCGTTGTCTGTGATGAGAAATCGGCTGGTACGTTCATTGAGAAGTCCTTACACGTGACGAGTTGCTTCTCTCTTGCTGCTTTTAATTTTTTCCCCCCAATTCTCTTTTCACCTTTAGTTTTCTGCAGTTTCTTTATGGTGTGTTTGTGTGTGGATCTCTGAGTTTATCCTATTGGAGTGTATTGAAGTTCCTGTAGATTAAGTTCAGGACTTTAACATTTGAAAAGCTTTGTTGATTATTTTTCTACTTTCTCTTTCTCTTCTTTCTGGGACAAACCATATCCTATGGATCCCAAAGGCTCAGTTCTTTTTTTCAATTTTCTCTCTACTCCTCAGTCTACATTACCAATTACTGATTCTCTACCTGCTCAAATACGCTGTTCATTTTCACTAGTGTTCACTCTTCAAATTTCTAGTTGGTTCCTTTTATAAAAATAACTTCCACTGCTTCTCAGGAGAAAGACAGGGCTCTCAACTCCCAAAGAGTTAGTCTCAGAAACCTTCATGTGCAGTTTATACCTTGTAGGGTTGCCACGAGTCAGAATCCACTCCATGGCAATGAGTTTTGCGTTTAATCGCCTTATTGATATTCCATTTGGTGAGACACCATTCTTCTGTTTCCTTTAGTTCACCTTCCTAATGCCACGACCCTTTAATACAGTTCCTCATGTTGTGGTGACTCTCAACTATAAAATTATTTTCGTTGCTACTTCTTAACTGTAATTTTGCTTTTATGAATCATAATGTAAATATCTGATATACAGGATGTATTTTCATTGTTACAAATTGAAAATAATTAAAGCATAGTGATTAATCACAAAAACAATATGACTATAGATTGTGAAATATTTATTTCTAATTTCAAATAAATGAAATTTTGTCTTGAAGCATGGTGTAGCATGGGTACTAGTCTTTACGTAGGGTACTGTTATGTGGGCGTATCTGCACGTGGACGGACCCTGATAGAGGAGCGGTGTCTCTGTCCCTAAGACCATCAGAACTATGTGTTTTTCAATGGTCTACCCACAAAGGTTGAAACCCGCTGATTAGCTTCTTAAGGATACTAAGGTATTTGATAGAATGCATTTGTCTAGAAAGTCCACTGTCTATGCTTTCTTTGGATAGATCCTAATTTCTTTCTTTCTTGTGAATTCATTGTTTCTGTCCATGTCTCATGGTAATTTTGAAAATTTGGCATTTTGAATATTATGTGTTCTTAGAATGAGCTTCTCCCTGATCCACAAACTTTGCTGTGGATTGTAGTTATTTCTTTGGTGACTTTAATAAATAAATAATTTCTGTTAATACTGTATCCTTAGTCATGTGCTATGTGACCTTTAATGTGTAGCATTAGCTTACTGGTCAACTAGTGAAGTCTGACTGCTAGTTATTGGCCCTTGAGTCAATTCTGCCTCCTGGTACCTGACCCCCATGTGTGTAGTGAATTCTTCCATAGGATTTTCAAGGTTGTGACCTTTTGGAAACTTCTAGGCCTTCTGTCATGAGATAACCCTGGGTGGATTTGATCCACCAAACTTTTGGCTAGTATTCAAGAAATTCAATCACTTGCACTAAATTTCAGAGACATGCAAAAAATAAACTCTGCAGGAATTTTCAGATTAGTTCTGTTATTTGATCACCACTTTAATGCTTTATGGCAGTTTAAAACAAATACTGAACACAGCTCTTTAAAAGTGACTTAACTATGGAAGTATGTGATTATGTGCATTTTATATCATGAAAACAAAAATAATTTTTTGACTAGTGGTTACCATGGGTGGAGGAGGGAGATTTGCATTTACGTTAATGAGGGCCGGATAATTTGGAAAGGGATATCAATAATGGTTGTACAACACAGAGTGTAATCAAGGGCACTGAATTATACATGTGCAAGTTGTTGAATTGGAGAATGTTTTGTTGCATGTATTTCTGCTATTAAAAAATAATAATTACACTGAGTACAAAAAATGTTCTAAAATTGATTGTGGTAATGATTCTACAACTCTTCCTGGTATGACTGAACTACTAAAAACTACTAGAAAATGAAACAAATGCGGTAGCCTTCACTTCCTGCTTGCATTGAGCCTAACGGTCAACAAGAGGTGAACGCTTAGTTTTCTCCTATCTTTTCTACGTATGCAGCCAGCCATGGGTTTATTTGTAGCTTTCTACATCTCTGAGATAGAATGTGAGCTTTTCCCATCCCTGCTCATTAGAGCATCTCATTTTCCAGCTTCCCTGCCTCCTGCCACCCCAAGGCTTTCTGTAGAGTGTGGCCCAACTGTAATAATCTTTGGTTCCAGGAAGCTGTATCTTGTCCAGTTGCATTTCCGTTTGGGAGACACCCTTCATGCAACTGAGACTTCTGAGTTTGGCAAAACAAACTTAGAGCAGCTTAAAGAGACAGGACTACTTAAGAACAGTCCCCTCTCTCCCTCAAACCAGGAGCCCACACAAAGAACCTGGATGGCTATCTTCAATTTTGCCCCTAACCCAGGAGTGGGGTTAAGTTTCCACACATCAGTCCTCATTTTCTTAAGTATTCATTTAGTTGCTATAAACTTCTGGCTATTTTACAGAATTTTGATGAAGTTGGGGGCAGTTTTTCTAGTGTTTCCAGTGCAGAGGGAGAGGCCCTTGAGTTCTGTACTGTTATGTGCAATAACATCAATTGTGATGGTCAATTGACTAGGCTGTGATGCCTAGTTGTTTGGTGAATCACCGTATGATGAGACTTAAATAAGGTGACCAGAAGTACAGCAGCTAATGCTAACACGGAAGTGTGCTTGTTGGGGGAGTGGGGAGAGGGAAGAACAGTGCAGGCAGATTAAGTTATAAGAATAAAAAGTGAAGTGTCTCAAGAAAGAGTTCAGGCTCCAGGCTACGAGAGACTAGAATTCCCCTCTCCTTCCCATTTCTTTACTTACTTATTCTAGGACACAGACGACTGAACTCTTTAGCCTGTTACCTGACCTACAGATTTTGGACTTGCCATCCCTCACAATCATGTGAGGCAATTACTCAAAATCAATCACTTCCTATATACATGTTTATAAATAACTATATACATCATATATACACATGCCTATTATATACGTATGTGAAATGGAAAAATATACATAACCCATTGCTGTTCATCTCTAAAGTCACTCTTTTCTTTTGTATGTGTTCATTGCTTTAGTTGCTTCATAGCCTTCCATCATCTGCTAATTTTTTAATCATTTTATTGGGGGCTCGTGCAGCTCTTATCACGATCCATCCATACATCCATTGTGTCAAGCACATTTGTACATGTATTGCCATCATCATTTTCAAAACATTTTCTTTCTACTTGAGCCCTTGGTGTCAGCTCCTCATTTTTTCCCCTCCTTCCCTGAAGTCACTTTCTTAATGCAACTTTTGCCCATAGAGAAGCCATAGCAATTAAACTATGAAATTCTCAGAAAAAAATCAGTTGGAAGAAATCTAAAAAGATACACCAGAAAACTTTTGCTACTGTGAACAAAGAACTTGATTGGCACCACACAAAACCCAAAATTGAAACCCATTGACAATGAGTCAATTTGGATCTAATACTGACTCCATAGGCCAGAGCAGAACTGCCCAAAGGGTTTCCAAGCCTGCAAACCGCATGGAGGCATACTGCCCCGCAGCAAGTGGTGAACGTCAAGCACCGGCCTGTGCATATAGCACCACAGAAAAGGAAAACTCAGGTTGCTTGACCATTGAAAATCTGCTTATGAGGTGTTAGACTTTTTGGCCTTGTTGTTAATTGTTGTCAGGCACCAGCAAGTTGGTTCTGACCAACACAGCGGCACAATATGCACAACAGAAGTTCCTGCTCAGTCCTGTATCTGGTCCTCTGTTTCCTCGCAATTGTTCTTCTGTTTAACCCTCTGGTGCAGCCACTGTGGCCATCTCTTTGTGGATGGCCCTTCCTCTTGTTCACTGCCTTTCTCCTTTACCAAGCAAGATGTTTTCTGGCTGTGGGTGCCATTATTTTTAAAATGTGCGTTTTCTAGATATGTGAAAGTGCTTTGCAAAACTAACGCAGAATAGAAAACATGATAATAGTTTCATTTCCATGTTTTTCAAGGAAGTTTCATTGAGTAACTCATCCCAGGATGCTGAACGTTTTCATCAGAATTCAGGGAATGCCGTTATGGTGTTAAGCTTCTTCCTGACAACACAGAGAACAGGTACGGTGCTTAGGTTTGCTGTGAAGTCTGGATACCTGCGTGACACTTCTAAAGGTGAAGAGCCATGAAGGCATAGTTCTGGTGTACTGCTCACATTGTTTGATGCCTTAAAGATAATGCTAATTTGGGGCATTTTTGTTTTAGATTTATATTCCTGGAGCAACCTCCTATTATCAGGTTAGGGATCCAAGTGGTACGACATGTCGTCCACCCAGCCCTCAGATCCCAACATCGTCAGTTATTATTATGATTAATAACAAAAAACACCACGTGTAACAGTTTACATTATCCTTTATAACTGAAACAGCAACATTTTACAAGTACACGACATACTTTCATGCATATAACTTATCCCTGTGTAATCCTAAGAATGCGTTAACACATATTTAATAGGTTTCCCTTACTACTAACACTGTGGTTTTCCTCTCTAATGAATAAACAGTTCCAAAGCATGAATTCATAATTACATTGTAATTTATTCAATCCTGTGGCATACACTGAATGTTTTAAGCACATTTCTATACTTCCTTTATAGATTATTAACTTTTACCATTCATTTCTATAAATTAAGTTTACTAGCAAAATCCACATTTAGAAATACTGTACAAGAATAAACTAGTGTATCACAATCAACAGAGATGTGAACTCAGGAAGCCAAAGTAGCATAATATCAGGAACAGTTTGTCTTCATGGTAAACATTCACTTGATGAATGATCCACTTGGCTTCATTTAATTAAAAAGCTGAAAAAGAAATAAAGGCATTATATGCTAAATGTAAGGAATCTGTACATGCGCTTCACACCATTCTAAGTTAGGACATGTAAACATAACATAGAATGTCATATTCATTTAAAAGTCATCTTATTATAATTTTTGTTTCAGGGCAATTTCTCTGAACTAGGTGCTGTATGACAATTAGGCATATGGTGAGAATATGGTAAGGGATGAACAAAGATACTATAAAGATTTGGATTTGCAGCGTTTACATAATATATCACATTTACATAATATCTCACATTTTTATGAGAAGCTATCATTCTTGTGGCTTGAGCAATAATTGCAATCAGCATCTACAAGGGCAATGTAGGGGAAGTTATAACCACACTTATTAGAAGTGGGCATTTCTAATGTTCTGAATTTTTTCTCATTACTGAATTGGTAACTCATTTATGGACATAATTAAAACATTTAAATGCTTGGCCTTTTGTTTATGATTTACAATTTCATTACATTGACTAGTTAAAAGAATATATATATAAAGCACAATAAAATTATCTCCAAATTCTGAAGACACAATAACATAGGCGGTAGTTCATAAGAAATTTTATAATAATAAAAGCTAAACATTATATTTTAAGTAAGCAAATCTTTACTTTATCTTAGTTCCATGAGACTAAATTTACTTGTTTGTAAAACTTTTTTCTAAGCTTTTTTCCAGATTGTTATATTTCTGCTAATCACTGACATGTTCTCTTTGAGTCTTGATAATAAGATGACTTTACAGGACAAAGAGACAAACCAAATTTAACTAATACTACAGCAATAATTAAATTAATGGTTACTGTATGTTTAAAAGCCATGTAATCAGAAATGTGTTCAAACCAATAGCATTAGTACCTGCATGTGTAAATCAGGCATATATTGCCTTGTTTTTCTGAACCTCGGTTTCCTCATTAGTAAAAATATTCGTTTTGGATGATCTCCAAAGTTATTTAAATACTAATCTGTTATGAGTGCGGTGATACTCTATGTTACGGACATAGCCACAGGTGATACAACAACCCAACCACTGCTCGCGAGTCGGTTCCAACTCACAGCAAGTTCACAGGTTGGGGGCGGAGGCTGTCCAGCTTCACTGGCACAGATAGTCTCACCGTGCTCGCACAGTGCATACGGATTCCACTAATGCTTAACCCACTGTGCCACAGGGCTACTGACAGATTATATATGATTTACCTCCAGGGCCAAGGTATTTAAATTAAAATGTGATTTTTTTTCCCAAAATAAATCTGCCTTAATGAAAACTTTCTGCTTTTTATTGTTGTTGCACTTTCTGCATTTTAATTGTTAGCATTAATTTACATATTTCAGATGTAATTTTTAGGTATTTTAAAGTATTACTATTTTAACCCATAATAAAAATACATTTAAATGAGACACACTTATATTATAAATGAATGTAAAGTAACTATGCGATAAAAGCTAAAGCAATTATTCTCTGTGATTCTTTTTGAGGAACTAAACTAAAAAATGAAATTCACACACTGCTACTTCAACACAATCAGATACTCCTTCTGTTTTTCAAGGTAAGAATTATGGACCGCAGGATTATACAACTGGTCATCACTGTCATGAAAAAAAGTCAGCAGTGACCTCTGTCAGAGCATTAAGCTCTGGTGAGACAGTCAATCCACATAATCCTTGACAGAACTGATGGCAAAGCAGATACACATGTCACCTTCAGGTAAACTCTTGGAATTTTTCAGTTTTCAATGATAAGTTTTCCCTAAAGAGAAAGCTAATCGCAAAGTGAGGGTTAAGGAATACAGAAAACTTGATAATGATGCATCTTTAAAGTGCAATTAAAGCTGGAAAAACTGAAACTTAAAATACAGTGAAGTTATTATATGTTTATCAATTTAAAGAACTAATCTGAAAATTTTAAGTTACAGTGCCCTGAAGGTCACCTTCTATTACTGCTAAAAATTTTACCATCTATAAGCAAAATACAGTAATATGATCCTTTAATTCCATAAGGCTTAAAAGGGTTTATGCACTCTAAATAAAAGGGATCTTTGTGATTCATTTTAGTATAAAAATAGACTGAGCCAAGTTACACTACTAATTTATGCTATAGATTTTTCCATATTGAAATACTTAATTATTAGTTAAAGTTACAAAATCTAATTTATGCAATAATGGATATTTAATCTCACCCAATTTATCACTCCATTGGCTCTTTTACAATAAATGATAAATAAAACAAAGTAGTATGTTTACTATTCTTTTATTTCTAAAATGAATCTTTTAGTAAAGAAATTTAAGATTTATAAAAACGCCTTTAGTGATATTTATTCAAGACATTGGAAATAGATAACAAAAGTGTCAAAAAGTTTTTTGTTAAAAATGTTTCTTTCAAAAGGATGAATGTTTTTTTGAGAAGCATTCAGTATTTCAGGTTTGATTTTTATTTTATTATATAAATAGTAAATGTCCAAAGTATATTCCAATATGAATGTTTTATATTGTTATCATCACTCAAGGGATTAGTTCCTCATTTCTATCTATCAAGATCTGACATAATTTTTTTCTTTTCATAATCACCTAATCATTTTGATTGATGTACAGTCTAACAGCATAACTGATGGCTCTCCTAGATTTATGCTTCTAATAGTGCTTAGGTATATTTCCTGATAATATTTAACATAAAAATGCACAAAAATGCTTTTGTACTATACTAAAAACTGTCATGAATAATAAAAACCGAGTACGTTCTTTTTATTTCGGTTGTGCTTTTCAGTGCTACAACCAACTTCTTGAGAGAGAGAGATCTGCCTTGGGTGCTACCATCAACTTCCCTCTGGCCTCCCCACCTGTCTAGACATGGATCTCAATGTAGCTACAGAAGCCTGCAACAGCCTAGCACTGACTTCTGGGACCAGCTTATTGTGAGATGGACACCTCACGGTCAAGTCTAACAGAGAGAGCAAAACTGGACTACAGCTGACAGGCAAGGGCAGGGAGTTAGATGCTGCAAGACTTCACAGCAAGGCAGAACCTTACACACAGGCCTCCAGACATTCTCCTTTCCCCTGCTCTGTAGCCATTTCTTCTATCCCATGCAATAAAATCAATGCTTAAAATACAACAAAGATGGACAATGAAATTTTAATTTCATATGTTTCTCATGTCACAAAATATATTTTTTAGTGATTAAAACTGCAAAAACCTCTTAGTTTGCAAACAAAACGAAGCCAGACCATGAGCTTCATCTGGCCTGTGAGCAGGGGTCTGAAGAGCCCTGCACTAAGCCCTGCAGTACAGAGAGGCATCCCATTAGAAATAACAGGAGTGATAAGGAAGCCCAATTTTAAAGGGATTTTTAAAGCATCATTCATACAATGGAATGATCATTAAGAAGAACAAACACACTCATAGCAATGTACTAGATTCTGACTCAGTGCAACTGCACAGAACCGATTAGAACTGCCCCTTTGGGTTTCTGAAGTTGTGACTCTTCACAGGAACAGAAAACCCAGTCTTTCCCTTGAAGCCGGACTGGTGGTTGTGAACTGCTGACCCTGAAGTTAGCAGTCAGTTGTATAACCCACTACACTACCAGGGATCCTGGAACAAGTACATAGCTATGATCATATCATAGAATAGTTACTAACATTGAAATACACTTTAGATGAAGGAAAAAATTCCAAAATGTGTAAAATCTAATACTTTGCCAGTTTTAGATAGATAGATAGATAGATAACCTAGGTGTTAAGATTAAAATTAATTTTATTCTTTTTATTTTGCTTATTTATATCTAAAAGATATATTTATTCTAGAAGAAACATGGATCAATGTTTCCCTTCTCTTTCTTATAAGCAATATTGGATTTTGGTGATCATAATGATACAAATACAACAGGGTATATAACTTACTAATAATTTTGGCATTACTCCAGAATAAGGGATAAATTATATGGGATTATAATTACTATAAAGAACTAAGTTAAGAGGCTGAATAACAGTCTGAAAACTATACTGAGTATACAAATTAAGACAGTCCCACTAAAAATGAAAAGCGATGGGCATGTAAGAGGTTGAGAAGGGAACGATGACTGCAGGGTCCTGCCTAGTGTGACTGTGAGAAGGACACATCTTGGGGGAATGGAGAAAAACACATTAAGTGGAAGGAATGAGGTAGTTTTGTCTATGTTCAGAGTGGGATGTTAATGTGATAGTCAGGTCTGGTTCCAGATCTCAAGAGAGAGAGAGACATTCTCAGGCTGAGAAGAAATTTAAAGGGAAGAGGGGACGATATTAACAGTGCTATTTACAAAATCAGCGTACAAAATTTCAGAGAGGAGCTGCTTAGGTAGAATGCTCTAAACATCATGTAGGCTGAGACTGAGGAGAGACCTCTGGGTTTGATCATTGTAGATCGATCTAAGTTATGCTAGTTCCTTTTCCATTCCTGTGAAATATTCAAAACAGGCATCAAATAGTACTTTGCTTTGGGCGCGAAGGGGGGGATGCATGTTTTGCTTGGCTGTTGTTGATGATAGGTGCCGTGGAATTGTTTCTAACCCGTAGGTACCCTATGCAACACAGAACAAATAACCACCCGGTCCAGTGCCATCCACACAATTGTTCGTATGTTTGAGCTTTCTGTTACTGCTGTTTTGCAAAAAGCAGAATGTATAGAATGTCCTGCAATGAATTCCATCCAATTGGAAGTTGGTTAATTCTCTACTGAGATGTTCGGTGGAGAAGTATGTAGTTCTGCAATGCTTGTACTTCCTGGTCACAAAACTGAGAAAGAATCATGGAGATTTAATGTTACAGAATGACAGTCACACAGACATCACACATGTGGTTTAGGTAGAGTTGTGTAAATTTCATTTTTCATATCTAAAAGCAGTGCCAAAGGGAAAAACACACATATATATATATATATTATGTGTGCGCCAGTGGTTTTTGTGTGTGTGTGTGTGTGTGTGTGTGTGTGTGTGTATTATGTGTGCGCCAGTGGTTGGATTTTCACTTCTGTTCCACTGCCCTTAAAGCTCGTGGAACTCACTGCTGTAGTACTTACTCTTTTCATCTATAGCTATAAGTGCTCTGAGAAGAAACTCATTATGGCTGTCGGCCAGACCTCTTCAGCCAAAAATCCTGGGGTGCTCTTTTTAAAAACAAACTATTACTACTATTGCTGTACAGACTATCCCAATTCATAGCTACCTCATAAAACAGCACAGAACTGCTCAGAGATTCCCAAGCCGTAAGGCACCATGGAAGCACGCAGCCAGGACAGCTTTTTCCCATGATAGCTGGCAGGTTCAAATGCTGACCTTTCACTCAGCTGACCCACTGTGCCATCAAGGCTTCTGAATGGAACATTATTAACCCAGAAAATCTTCACGCCTCAAGTAAACGGTTAGGGGCATGCCCATTTCTAACTTTAGAAAGAAAATTTTTCTCTAACTATAGCTGCGGTCAGTGCCCATGCCACACAGCCTGCACAAAAAGGGGTACTGGTACGAGGTTTTGGTCATTAGTCATAATTAGGAATAGGCAGACTTCTTAAGTCTGGAGCAAAAGAATAAGGCAGGCACATGGGATAGGGTTGGAAACAAGAGAAAGAAGAACAAACAGTGGACTGCATGAGAGTCCCTCTCTTTGTCTATTTTCAACAAGTTGTTGAACAATGTTTCTGCCTAAGAAAGTTCTATTTGTGCAATGGAAACAACCTTGTAAAACCTAGGCAGGTAAGCTCAGACCTTGTATTTCTTTAGTTTAAGATACTGAAATACATAGTATGGACTCAAATAATTGGATTGTGAATTTTCCACAAAAATTTACATTTGTACATGTCATAGATTGGACTCTTGGCTAGGCCAAGTTTCTCAGTATTGTACAGATATCCTCCATTTTCTTGTCTGATGTAATTTTTCTATGTACTGTTAATAAGGCAGGATGAGTGGCAGTTATATTCATACAGCAGAAAGTAATTTATTGGATTAGTCTGTATCTTTAGGTAATCCCCTTTGAGGTATTAAGGAGATTAAACAAGGGAGAAGAAATCAGAGGAATCGACTACATAGAAAGATGATCAGAGAACACTTTGGATGCAGGATCCCTGTGTTGGGAATCCTAGACCCTACAAGGACTACACTAAGCCCTAGGGCAGACTCCAAGGAGTGCTGGACCACAGATGCTGTATGCAGACAAGGACTTTACTGCACAACTGGAGCTGAAGAGATAGAAAGAAAAACCTTCCCTCTGACTGGAACCTCATTAGGATTCCTAGTCTCCTAAACTGTGGGAAAATAAATTTGTTTGTTGAAATTATCCATTTGTGCTACTTCTGTTATATAGCAGCAGTAAATAATGAAGAGTGTTAACAGAGAATCCCTGTACATGTTTCTGAAATGTATCATGTTCATTTAAAAAAAAATTCAGCAAGCTAACATTTTGGAATTTTGTTATTAATCTTGAATATTAAAATATGTATTTTTATTTTTAGTAGGGGAAAATATTTGACATTTTTCCTAGGTAAAATTAATTATATTTCTGTTAATTCTTTTAATTCTATTTCTCCAGAAAGTAGTAAAAGAAAGAAAAAAAATTATATCTCTATTAGGGCGGATAGAGGCACATACTTACATATGTGTTATGCATTTAATTTTCATCCCCAAATGTGTTGTAAATCTTAACTCCTATAATATGTGGACATAATTTCCTTTGAGTGCAGTGTTTTCTTTCATTGTTAATGCAGCCACATCAGTGAAAGGTGTGCTACAAACCAATCATCTGCATGTAAAACAAGCAGATTCGTCACAGAGAAGCCAGCACAGATGGGGAACGATGATGCCACAACACACAAAGATCACCAAGAAACCGAGGCACAGAAGGTGGAAGAAGACAAGAGTCTGCCCCCAGACTCATCATAGAGAAAAAGCCTCTCCCACACGCAATGCCTTGAACGGAAACTGCTAGTCTCCTATGACGGCAACCCTCAGTTAGGGTTTCTAGTCTCCTAAGGTGAGACAGTACACTTGTTTGTTAAAGATACCCACGTGTGGCAGTTCTTTCACAGCAGGAGAAAAAAGACTAGGAAAACAAGTAATATATATATATTTAATAGATGGTTTTCAATTGGCTAATTCCATGTGTTAAAGTCTATTGTTGGAAAATCTGAGAATGTGTCACAGTACTATGTCAATCTAATACAATAATACTGGACTTTAGGACTGATTTCAATAATCAACAGTTAAAGAGTTTGCTTACATTGAAAAGAGAGTAGCTTATAGTAACTTCATACACATTGGCTAACTTATGAAAAAAAAGTCCTATTTGAAAAGATGAGGAAAACTGAGGCTCAGAGAAGATTAAATGACTTGCCTGAGGATACACTTATTAAGTGCCAGGGTCCAAATCACATCTTCTCACTCAAAGTCCAGATCACTTTTCCAATTCACCACAGTGAAATACAATAATATGAAAGAAATCATCCTTAAGATTCAATTTCCATATGAACAATATTATTATAAAATTTTGCACTATGTTCTTTATATAGTAAGGGGACAGTCAGCAGTGCCTTTGTAGCAAGCAAGCACTTCCACGAATCATCTGTTAGGCTCTTATCTCATCCTTCAAAGTTGTATCTCAGCATGAGAAAGAAAAGTTATCCCAGTGAAATTGTTATTAATGCTATGTATGGTGTGCTTCACATTTTCTGTATTATTTTAATATTTGTCTAACTCAAGATTATCTTACATTTTACCTTCCGATGAAGGATACACACTGAAGATGCACAAAGGGTGTGAAACTGGTGCTACACAGGAGTTCTTCTTTGCTCCGCGCATGTGCTTGTTTACCATGACACTTCTGTCAAAATTCAGGGGTGACTCAGTGCTATTCTGTATTGTCCTTTACTGCATAGCATTCCACTTTCAATTGTTATTCATCATCTCTCAGAATAAGCATGGACATTATGATACACATGTATTTTAAAACCACTGAAAGATACTTTTCTGGGTCCAATCGAAGCAAAATTGAGGCATATTTTAGTTTTCCGTTGTCAAAATCAATTTACAGTTGAAACTATCTTTGGAGCTTATATTTCTGGAAAAAAATTTTTTCCACACATCCCTTCAGGGCTGTTTTGTTGAACAATTATGGATGTCACCTGATGTAAACTGAACTTTCTGGATTTGTGAAATGTAGCAACCTAATACTGTCTTTTCTCTTCACTTTGTTTTTATTTTAATGGCTCCTGGTAAAATTATGGGAAATAAATAAGGTATAAATAATACCATAAATGGTTTTGCGTAAACATATTCAATTTCCAAGTATTTAAAAGCACCTATTATGCTCATAGCACTATGGAGATATAGAAAATGTATTTTTTAAAATAGCATAATAAAATTTCCTAGGAAGAAAAAGACTAAAAGAAGCATAAAACTTAAAACACACGAAACAGTTATATAAGGTACCATATACTCGAGTATAAGCTGACCTGAACATCAGCAGAGGCACCTAATTTTACCCAAAAAAACTGCATTAAAAATGTGCTGAAAAGTTCAGCTTAGACCCGAGTATTCATGGTATATATGAGCACTTAAAAAAAATGCAATGCTGCAAAGTACCCCTAAATGATCAAGTATTACAATGGCAGAAGAGAAGATAAATAATATTTCAGTATTTATTGAATACCCACTATAGTTTCAAGTATTATGAACTGATTATAGTTTGAAGAAATAATCTAACAGTTGATCCTACCTCCAACTCCATAAAAGTAGCATATTCCTCTAGGTGGAAATCTCTCTGAACTTTTGAAGTGACCATATATATTAAGTTGAGGCACAAACTCTGGTTATACTATGGTCACATTGTCACTTTCCATACAGAAGGAAGAGAGTTTGATTCCTCGCCAATGCACCTGGAGCACAATCATTTTCTCCATCTGTCAGTGGAGGCTTGGAAGATGCTAACTAGGCTTCAGAGCCACTAGGAGGCCCGATGGATCTACTTCTGAAAATGCACACAGTGAACACCCCCTGAATCACCACAGTCCAACCCCACTGTTGTGGGCTGGCTATGAGTTGGCGGCCTACTTGATGGCCACTAGCAACACTAGAGTTAGAACGATGGGAAGTACATAAATAACTCCATTGAAGAGCGAGTCCAGGACTCAAACTCAGATCTGTTTGAAATACAGAGTTAGGGGTCTTAACAAATATAAACAAGGAAAACCCCACACTTAAATGCAGGTCTTTTGATTCTAACTGCTGTGCTATCCATAAGGTAGGTGCAAAGTCAAGACGCAGAGTGTCAGAATTACTGGAGAATTCTGTAGGGCATTGTCCTAGCAGACCTATATGCCATCAATGTTATTTGAGAAACCTTCTAAAGAAAACTTTTGTGAAGCAAAGTGGGTCGGTATAAAATACTAGGTTCTAATTACCCATAAGTGAGGGCTACCACGTATTCCTGTTAGCTCTTTTACTCTTCTTAGAAGATGGAAAAAAACCTAGAACTCTATGTAATAAACAAAGTTAGGTTTGAAGCCACTCATGAATTACAATTTCTCCTACTTCTGAATTATATCTCTGATGGTAAATGGGTTAAATGTAGATCAGAGTCCTGGTGGCACAGTGGTCACAAGGGGGCTGCTCACTACAAGACCAGCAGTTCACAACCACCAGTGGCGGAGCTTTCTGTTCCCGTGCAGTTAGGCCCTCACAAACTCACAGGGACATTCCTACCCTGTCCTGTAAGGCTGCTGTAGTTGGCACTGATTTGATGGCAGTGGGTTAGTCTAGTTCTTTGGATAGTTCAAGGACAGTCTTAAAGGACTCAGTAGTTCAACTTTCTTTATCAAAATGACCAGGAGAAATCCGTCATTCACTTAAACTAGTCATGTATACATGAAACAGTTAATTAATCTTTCGTTTACAGCAAAGGCTTTATAAAAATATTTATTAAATACAAGGGTGCTTCAAAAAGTTCTTGGAAAAGCAGAATTATCGCTTAATTCCATTTTTTCTATGAAAACTTTAAGAACCCCAGTATGAGTTTAAAATAGACATATTTGAATGTTAATAATAAACATCAAGCATTAAACAGTTAAAAATATGCACCATTTACTATGTTCCAGGCAACGTGCTAAATGATTTACATGCATTATTTCAAGGAATATTTACAACAGTCAAATAAGGAATGTACGCTTATTTCCATTTAAAAATTAGAAAACTGAAGGTTAGAAAAGTTAAATAATATACGCAAAGTCATGCAGTCAGTAACAAGAAGACAGGGGATTCAATCAAGGAAGTACGCTTATTAAAATTTACAAAGCAATCAAGCAGAATATAATAATATGAAACTAATTTGATACTGTAAAATAAACACTTGCTTGGTTAAAAAAATATAAGCATTCCTAAATGATCTTTATCTTTTTTAGCAGGCACACATCAATAAAAAAAATAAGCAAAACTGAAAATAGAATGGAGTGTATACATGATCTAAGACTCAGTCGTGCTGGGTTTAAGATAAAAATAAAAGTGATAATGAATTAAAACAAAACAGAAACATATATTAGAAAATATTTCAAAATTGTGAGGAAAGAGTTTAAAACAGAAACTCGAAGGATAATCCTGGGCATAGTTCTGTGTGTACTGAGTATTTCTTATTCCAACAGTTATTGTTCACAGAAAGTCAAGTGGAACAAGGGCGACTACAAAGGCTAGAGCATCCCATCCCGGAGAATACTTTGGTGTTAGAACTAAGGCCTGTGACTAGCTAAACGTGATTTCTAAATTAGAGGATGGTCTTTGTGTTTAAATATCCATTTGTCAGTAGGGATATAATAAGCAACTCATCATACGTACAGGGATTTTTGAATAGGTACAATTGAAAGGCTTTCTTGAGAGCTATTTTGAAAAAGGCTCATATGTCTGTCTTATACGTCTGTCCTTTCATGTCATCTTGTTTCATTAGTACATATATTAAAATTGGTAAGGTTAAGAATGTGTTAAATTAGAACCTCTGAACTTCTGTTTAGCAGCCAAGCATTTTAACAACTGTGTCACCAAGGATCCTTAGATACAATAGGAAAAAAATAACAAATCTCAATGAAGACAGTAAGAGATTTGGAGACAGAACATTACAAATAATTGAAAGTAAAATTTTAAAAATGGAATTGCCATATAAATTACAATGGATCTCATTCTTATTCATTCAGTAAAGCGTACTGTATAAATGTCTTTTATATACTTTTTATTAATAATATCTTGCCAGTGACCCTTATTCGTTCTGTGTATCTCTTGTTTTACCATATACATTAGTAGTATTTGTGAAATTCTGTTAATATCTAAGGAAAAGCAAATCAAGGTAAGTAAACTACATCATTTCCTTGAGTAAAGTTGTCTTATTCTCTTGAATTACTAGAAATCTAAAGTTTCTAGAGGGCAGAATAAGCACCAGCCTGTCAAGATTTCTCTGAGACTTTCTGATGAGCAGGTTATCAAGGCCATCTGATATCGATGACACTTAGCTTCACAGGCTGTTCTATTTTTTCCCCAATCTTAATGCTGTCATAATTTTCTACTTACAGGAATATAAAATTTTGATGGTATACACAAATTATCAGAGGCAGAACTTCACTGGGAGCTAGGAGTTATGCCCTACCTAGAGATGTTTTCTCAGTCTTCAATGCAAAGTGCATCTGAGTAAGATGATCTCAATAGCCCTTGCAAATGCTACAATACTAGGGCAACTGCAGTACATGGGCTCCAGCACTACCAGCAAAACAAGAACAACTTTAAAAACACCCACAATTCATCTGAGGCAACATTAGTTAGTTCTTAAAATGTCTAGAACATTAACTGGAAAGTGATACAGAAACATGTTTATTACTGAGTATATATTATTATTATTAGACTATAGAAGAGAACTCATAATTCTCCTAAGATATCAAGCTTTGGATTTTGCCTGGTTTGTCCATACAAGTGTAGACCAAAAAATGTGTGATACTAACCCCTGGGGGTCACTGCAACGACTGAGGGGGCAGCCTTGTAAAAGAAGATACCTATACTTTACCCTGGATTATGACACAAAGTTTTTCATTGCCAGGGGGACATTCAGTACTCTAGTTTTCTGAGCAGGGAATAGTTGGCCAATTAAGTTTAGAAGCCCATGAACTAGAGTGTCTGGTAGTTTCTGATTTTCTGCCCCTGAAATATCCTTAGCACCGCTTCTCAACTTTTTATCTACACGCTAATTTAAATTGAGGTCTTATTCCAGTTTTCTCCTTAAATCCTCCTTTCCCATCAAGCCCACAGCAATGTTTCCACCTGTGAACTATTTCCAGACTGCAAATCTGCAATTTAGCTTTTAACATTTTATATGTAGGTATTTGCTTCTTCACAAACACATTTTTTTTTCCAACCAGATTAAAAGTACTTTAAGACAAGCATTCATGACGTGTCGATAAAACATTTAGTAGCTCAAAGACAAAATTGAAGCTGGAAGGCAACTGTAAAACTATTTAGCAAAATGCTCCCTAAGACTAGTCATAAAAGTAACTCTGAGTCAACTCCATTTAACTATGGATAGCGATGCAGTTGACACACCATCACATTTGTATAACTCCTACCCAGATTTAGATATTTTTCATAGTTGCTCTGGTTTATGAGAGTATAGCAAAAAGGAGTGCTACAAAATCACAGAAGACTTTTTGTTATAAAGTTACTGTTTCTTAATAAATCCTCTATCTAGGTCTGCACACCAATGAGGGTAATGTTTTCATCCTTCTAATCCTTTACTGAAGATTTCTGCACTTTTATCTACAGCACATCAAATTGGCAGTTTTAGAATCCTAATTCCTTAGTAAGTAATAAAAAATATTCTGTGAATTTTCATATAGCATCTTTCACTTATCAGATAAAATTATTTACACACATTTTCCATTTACAGACCAAATAGATTGCCATCAGAATAATGTTTGTAATTCTACATGTTGGGTCCAAATTAATTAACACTAAGAGATCACTAAAAATAGGGGTGCTATATCAAAGTGTGGTGGAGAACGCAGATGGTGCCCAGCTATTCGAACGATTAGTGCCTGGGGTCTTAAAGGCCTGTCTTTTAAAAAAGCAGCCATATAAGGGAGGTGTCAACTAAGTCCACGCAGAAGGAGAACACCAGAAGGCTATGGAAGGAAGCCAAAGGCCAAAACCCATCTGGAGGGTCCGCAGGTGGATTAAGCCTTCAGTGAATCCCCTACGACCACTGGCCAGGGATGGTGGATAGCCCTGCTGGCTAGACAGAATTGCACTTGAAAGTAGGCTAATGCAGCTCTGGTTAAAATTTAACATACCACCTGATTAATTGTTCTTCTTTTTGACCTATTTTAAATTAGATTCAGTTATTATTTTCTACTTTCTTTTGGATTAGGTTTTTCTGTTTTATTTTGTAATTTCTGATTGTTTGTTTTAGTTTGTTTTCCTTTATATGAAATTCAGGATGTGTAAATCTATAAAGACACTAACTGGATTAATAGTTTCTTAGGGCTATAAGAGAGGAGGCTGGGGAGCTATTATAAGGAGTACAATAAAAACAAAAATGTCCTAAAATTGATTATGGTGATGACTGCACAACTCTGTTTAATACGTTCAAACCACTAACTTGTATAATGTTAATTATGTTGATTAAAATGCTAAAAAAATCATCTGCACATAAAATTTGTTCCACAAATGCTTGTGGCCTTCTATGTGATATGCTCTGTGCCAGGCCTTGGTGATAACACAGTGAATATTAGATTCACTCCCAACTTAGAGAGAAGTTTTATCAAGCGGGGAAATGAACTTTCACAAATAACTGTATTGTTACTTAAATGAATTTGGATACGCACTGTCAAAGTTTCATATATGCCTCTGAAATTTCTTTCTCTTAATCAAAGAAAATATTTCTTTTTTTTTAGGAAAATATTTCTTAATAATTAAACTCCCAGTTCATTTTTAGAATTGAACTAAATGAGTTTATTGTCTAGCAAAATCATCTTGCTTTTTCATTAGGTCAAAATAATGCATTTTTTTAAAAAGCATAAGGAAAATCACATTTTCAGGTTGTTCGTGGGTTTTTTTTTAATCGTTTTTTGAGAAAACGTATGCAGAGCAATGTCTTCTCTAACATAATTGTTCAAGAGCTGGAAGTGCAGGCAATCCTTTATCTATTCCACCTGGAATGGAGTACCAGAAGAAAAGCCCATTTTGTATTCCAATTAGGAGAATTAGTCTCCTAACAGTCGTGGATTGAAGAAAGACATTATGTGCTGCTCATGTGGATCTCAAATTTCACACATAAAGGTAAGACAAGATGAAATGGTTCCTCTATTAAAAGTTCCCAAACCAAGCCAAAAAACCTCACTGCCATTGAGTCAATTCTGACTTACGGTGACTTTACAGGACAGAGTCGAGCTGTCCGTGTGGGTGCAAAGGCTGCAGACTCATAAATCGTTAGGGGCAGATACATATTGTCCATTTTATATATCTTGCTAAATTGTAGTTTCTCACCACCTCTCTGTCAACATGAAAATATAAGCTCTACGAAGGCAGGGGTTTTGTTTCTTTTATCAATGCTAATATTGTTAGTGCCTACAAAAAATAACAGGTAGATAATAACTCCTCAATTTATATGTATTGAATAATTCTATCATTTTCGTGCATGCTTCCAAATCCATAATTGCTTTCTTGCAGGTCTATACGGTGAACGGCACAGAAGGCCAGGTGGGTAGCCTGTGCTGTGGATAGCGGCTTTTGAGGCAGCTCTAATTCAGGGTGACTCCGTACACCTGGACCAAAATTGGCTGACCAGCTAACTGTAAGAATCAAGACATGAGCCAAGGGGAGACTTTACTTGCCTTTTTTATCTCCATGTTGCCTTGCAGACGGACGTCTTAAACATTCTCTAACAGTGCAGGCAGGATTTCACGCAGAAAATGCCACAGCTGGGATCTGGGACAAGCACGTTCCTCCTTCCGGTTCTTGCTACATTTATTTTTAACAGGTGTGCAGCAAAGACCACTGGGGTATGTGCTTCCCTCTCATAGGAGGAGATAAAGAGGTGGGTGCAGGAGTTTCTTTTTGCCATAACCCCTTAAGTCAGGTCTCCTGCAATGAGTTTTGTCCTCCCAGGTAAAGTTATAAATATGTGGCATCATTTACATAAAAACATTTTGTTAAAATAATTGTTGACGTGTGGTAGAGATATAAGGTCTGATGAGGTTTTACTTTCTTTTATAAGTCACTAGTTCTATCCTATAGCAAAGAGTCTAAACTCTCTGAGGAAAGAAACATAAGGCCTATATTTCTTTATTACAGAGGTTAAGCTAGAGGCAGGATTCCCTGGAGAAAGTCAAAGTTTAATATTTATTCCTTAAAACAAAACAGAAGAAATCAGCTCAATAAGTGAAGGAATAGCTAATTCTCAAGCTGTACATTTGTTGTATTTAATAAATGTGGTCCTTCAATTTTGATGACCTGCTGGTAGAAATCTTATGAAATATGCACTGCCTATTTATAGTGCTCAGAAACTATCATTTAATTTTTACTTTTGAACGTTTCTTATTTGAAAAGGTAAATGTTCGCAGAGTTCTAAACATGATGCTGTTATTCCACAGAACCATCCACATGAAAAAAATTTTTCACCTTAAGTAAAAAATCATGATAAATACACAAAACAGGAAAAAATTCGATGAGTTTCTTAAGCTTAAAACTCTTTTTGCTTTATGTATATAGAATGTATAATATATAACAAAACCAAATTCATTCCCATCGAGTCAAGGCTGACTCATAGTTGACTGTTGGTTTCTGAGACTAACTTTTTGTCTTCTTCCCACAGAGTTGCTGGTGGGAACAGCCAATCCTGCTGATCGCAGTCCCATTCATAACCACTATACCACCAGTATGCCCCAATGTATAATATATAGCATATGCTATAATGTACATTTTATATATATATATCCCTAAATGTATCCCTAAAATAAAATTACATTCCATTTTGGAACAGGGACTATACTGTATATTTCTTTAATATGTTCTACAATGCAGAAGACATGGCAGGTACTCAGAAAGTTGCTTAACTCAATTAAAAGACCCTTGGCTAATGAGTTATCTAATTTGTATTAATTTTTAAATGTTTACCAAGCATCAACATTTGGCTTAACTCACCATTTAAAATGAAAACATTTATAGTGTAAAGATATTACCTATAAGGATAGCCATGGTACTTGGAACGAAATATTGAGAGCAGAAAACTGAAGAAGAAGACCACCAAGCCTAGTCCCACTAGGCAAATGACTAGAAAGAGACAGAAAATACCATTACTGTCTTAAACACTCAAATAATATTCCAAATGTTTATACTCTAAATGCATTCAATTTATTACAATATACTTCCATTCAACAGTTCATGACACATATGTTACAACAAACCAGATAATCCAAAATACAATGTGTTCATCATTTTTCATATTCCTTTTGATGAAAATGTTCTATGTGGGGTATGAAAACAACAAAATTTGGCTTATCTAGTCTTCCAGTGGTTTCTTTTCTAATGAAATCTCTGCATGTAGTAAAATATGCCTCTCCTCAACAAAAACAAATAAAATACGTGATAAACCACAAACAAGATGATTAGTACCTGCATTATGATGCATGATCTGAATTAGCAGAGATATTTACATTAGAACGCTAAATACAATTTTGTTTTCCAGATATCCTCAAAATTCGGATCTTACAGTTACTATAGTGTCTCAGCAAATGCATACTAATTAAAAACCATTCATCCCAGAGCACAAAAGCTTAAGAATAAACGTTCTGAGACTAAGAATAGACTGTCTTGTGAGGCAAAGGGAAGGAAGCCCCTCTACACCAAAGAAACTGCTGCTGCAACTACTGTTTCATTTGATCTACAGAAGAACCGAGGCCAATAGTTATGCTCGAGTGTTTCCTGCTTCAGGATCCCACATATTGACAACATAAAAATTATCAATTTGTAAAGTCATGGTTAGGATAATTTTATTCTAACATCTGTCAGGTTTCTGTTGAATATGCCTACACAAACACTATATTCATTTAAACAATATTCCTTGCTATTATCAGTAAACTCAATCTAAACATTTTTATAAAACTTGAATGCTTAAAATTCTAGGCTAAGTGCAATTATGTTCAGAGTAAAAGTAAATGTAATTATATGTAAAAAATTTCGCTTCTATGTAATGCATCTTATAAGTTGAAGAAAATTAGCATCTCTTAATAAGAAATACATAAATATGCTTACAAATAAAATAATTAAACCTTTAGCATTTCATTAACTTCAAGAAATTCTAAAAACTCATTTTGAGAGATATAGGGACAAAAAGAAAAGGGGTTTAAAACACTGAGAAAAGAAAACAAGCAAAATCAATTGATTTTGCATTTACAAGGATGAAATATAATCTCAGAACATATATTCTAGCTTATATGCACGGCCAGATTGAATTATGGTCCTGGAAACAAAGAAGTGGATAAGGTGTAGTACTGATAAAACAAATTGGTAACATAAGATATAGTGTTGGTAAGAGAGGGTTTAGAAATCTTTCAGTCAGTTTTCATTTCAACTTTGTAGATTATTCTGTCTTTAGTACAAAGTTTAAAAATTATAAGCCTTAACGTTGTATCTTCCATGACATTTCATTTCAGGCAAGACTTATGCGCCTGGAGTTCAAATGAGTTTTGGCAGAAAGAAAAGCAAGTAACAGGTTGCTGAATATCAAAGTACAAAACACTATTTTTTCATTGCAGAATATCTAAGTACATAGTCATCAAGCACGAGATTTATACATAACCACATCAGTTTGTCCTCATAAACTTGATTTGTCAATCCCAAGAATATATTGTTTATTCAAAAGATATACGATATATTTTAGAATGCTTAACTAAACAAAGGAATACAGTCATTTTTTCTGTAGTTACTTTATAAGAAGGCAGACTAACTGTGTATTATATTCAAAACTTTTTAACACATAGACGCAGGGATTTGGAAAGCACTAGGATTAGTGAGAGGAACATTGGTGGTGTGGGGGTTACAGGCTCCATGGAGGAAGATGGGGCTTTGTACTCCCAGAAAGCGTTACGCTCTTGGAAACCCACGTGGCAGTTAGCTCTAGCCTGTCCCACAGGGTCACTATGGATCAGCATTGACTCAGTAGTGGTGAGTTTGGTTTGGGGATGATAATTTAAACACATGTCTCACATTGGCTACAAATCATACAAATGATTCAGGATTTTAAAATGAAATATCTTAGTAAATTATTTTTATTATTCAGATACACTTAGGCTCCTTACACATAAGTTCTAAGTTTAATTTCAGAAATACAGATTGTTGCGAAAACGTTTTAATCAGAAGCCTGTGAAAGTATAATTATAAAATCATCTATAGGCTGGATTAATTTAAAAAACAGGTCCTTGACAGGAAGCATTATGTCCAGCTCACCATCTAATCTTAACCTATGCCTCTCAAGGCAGAATATTTCCTTTTGCTGACAAAGGTACGCTTACCAAAAAAACAAACACATTTTTTCCTTCTGTGAGGAAATAGTCCTGTCAAAGGATAAAACATAATTAGCTTGCTTAAAACCATAATGCTGGGCCTTTGATGAAGGTGTGTGTTCAGACCTTCAGTGGAAACATTTTAAGAAGTGGAGAAAAGCAGAAGGTACTGTGATATTTCAGTGTACAAACCTGTCTGAGTTAGAGTCTGACTTCCCGTGGCATTAGGGCTAGATGATGTGTGAGGAAGCCCTATGAAGACTGCCCACAGTGGTTGCATTTCATCACCACCGAAGCTGTGGCTTCAGTGGGGATGGGTCAGAACACCTATGGGTGAATGGCAGCCTACCTCTAAGCACAACTCTAGGGAAAATCATCCAATCCTATTTGGAAGGAAAACTATTTTTCAAAGATATGTTCACATACAGGAAGCAGAAAAAAGGAAGCATACAAACAAACAAACAAACTGCATTCAGCTTCCTAAGACTAGAGCACGGATTTTGAAATGTATGCATACAAAGAGCTTTCATGCATTTCCAACTTGAAAACTAAAACCCCTACCACAAAAAAATACCACACTGACTTACTCCGTCTTTTGCCAACATCTCCTTTGGAAGTTGCTGCTTCGTTTAGAAGAACCATCCCCATGGTGATAGCAGCATCTAGAGGAGTTGTCAAGGAAACAGCAGAAGTGGATGCAAAGAAAAACTTTTAAGTTTCCTGGTTCTGAATAACAATGTATTCTGTACCAGAAAGGTTATCATAAATGTACAGAGGGGTAAGCACAATTTACATTACATAGTTACTGTTCCTTGTGTATGAATATATGCTTTATTTTTAAAAACGTAACATTTTAACCTTCAACCTTTGATATTTTGAAAGCTTAATTCTAAATACTCGTAATTCTAGAAATGTTATAGCTCATATGAGTTATATGAACTTTCAAAGTGAGTTATAACATTTTATACATAGAGAAACATGAGTGAAAGACACAATGACACATTTCACGTTGTTGTTAGGATCAACCTCCAGCTACCCTATGTACAAGAGAAGGAAACATTGCCTGGCCCTGCACCCTCCTCTGGATGTTTCTTATGGCTTCTCCATTGCTAGGGCCACTGTGCCACTGCAAAGTGCTAAGGGTCTTGCCCCCTTTTGCAGTCCTGCTACTTTACCAAACTGGATGTCCTTGCCCAGAACTTGTTTCTCTTGACAGCACGTCGAAAGTACATTAGGCAAAGCCTCGCTATCCTTTCTTCTAAGGAGCTTTCTGACTGTACTTCTTCCAAGACATGTTTATTTGTCCTTTTGGAATCCATGGTACTTTTAATATTCTTTGCCAGCACTACAATTCAAATCCAGCTTTGATGTGCCTACGAGGGAGTGAAAAGGCCCTGGTTTAGGTCAGGTACGCCTTAGTCCTGAAAGTGCCATTCTTGCTTTTCAACACTTCAAAAAGGTCTTGTTGCATATTTACCCAATATAATGAGTTATGTGATCTCTTGACTGTTGCTTCTATGAGCAATGACTGTGGATCCAAGCTGGACGAAATTGTTCACAATTTCTTTTTTCCCCCTCCATTTATCATGTTACCTACTGGTCCCGTTGTGGGGATTTGTGTTTTCTTTACATTGATTTGTAATCCAAATTGACATCAAGAACTTTATACATGAAGTAAAAGGTTATTAAAAAATAAAGATCAAAGTAGATGTCAGAAGAATTTCTGAAACTTGCTCTTAATTTTAGAGTAGCTAAAGCAAATGGAAGAAATCATGATGTAAAAGCTGAACGGAAAAATCTCAAAGGGAAGCTAGAGACACTTCATAAGTATTAGAAAACAGGAATTCATACAGTAGAATTATTTTGTAGCATGTGTGTTATATTAATAATTTTGCTAGCAGTTAACTTTTTCTTTAACCCTAAATATACTTTAGAAATCATTTAGAATTGTTAGAAATCCTTATTCAGATCAGATATCGTGTCATTCAGATATTTTTAGGTATTTAACTACAAGCCTTACAGATGAAAACAAAATAATAATAAAACTTTAGGACTAAGAACCCACAATTACTTCTGCACCTAATGTTTGTTTTTTACCCAAAAGCCCAAACCAAACCCATTGCTGGTTCATTTATTCCAATCCATAGCAACCAGTAGGATGGTCAGAATGGCCCCTTAGCTGCCACATCTTCTTTAGGTGCAGGGGCTGATGTGTTCACACCACTGACCGTCTGGTTAGCAGCGAAGAGGAAGTCTCACCATCCTTCCTTGTAAGGAACACTGTAGCTGTACTTCTCTTCTGGATTTGTTCGTTTTTCTGGCAGTCCATTGGTATATTCTATAATCTTCACTAACATCATAAATTCAAATGTATCCTTTTTTCCTTCAGAGCCTAAATAACAGGAGGTTAAGGTTTGTCTCTTTGTTTCTGCCTCTAAAACATACTCTTTGCCAAACTATTACAATTATGGTTCAGATTTTAGACCTCACCAATTTTGGAAATATATTTATCATGTATTAAAATTTAAAGGAGAAATCCATTTACTGAACTGGCTTAGTCGATTTCATTATGCTTTCCTTGTATTCACATCCACTGATGTGCACGGAGCATCTACTCCTGAAAGAGGAAGCTCAAAGACCACTATCTGGCTGTGAGAGCACATGTTATTGCAGGATCATAAGGAAATCTGCAGAGTAGGTATTTATATTCTGAATTTTTCCTTAGGACCTTATCACTCAATGATTACAATTTCTCTAGTTAGGCATTTATTTTTCCACTGACCTATCTAGATGGTTGTTTTTAAGCTATTTTATTTGTTTATTGTTTTCTGGGGAAAAATAGTTGGAAGTCTAATGTTTATAAGAAAAAAAGATCCTGACAGCCCAATATAGTCTCCCTCAACACACACACACACACACACACACACACAACCACACACACCAAGCTATTACAAAATTTTCTAAGAAGTTTGATACACAGTTTATAAAACACAGATAATTAGATAGGTCAGGCATTACTTGAGTTTCAATCATATACCAAAAGCTTAAAAGAATACTAATAAGTATTAATGTTTTGGGTAATAGTATGATAATCTGTGGTCCACTGTTCTCAACTTAAGTGTCCTCATATATATTCTCCTGAATCCAGATTCATGACACTTTAATAATAACAGAAAACATAATTAAAAACTGCTATCATACAAAATCTTTAAATGTACCGAATGTCTACTGCTTAGCTCCTAAGTTACTTCTTGGGAGCAGGCAGAAGTGGATATGATACAAGTAGGTAAATTAGGCTTCCTTTTCATATTTAGGCTTTCCCTGGCATTACTCTTTATATTCCTATGTACATTTTAATTTAAATGTTTACATACTTATACATATAAGGGGTTTCCAAAAAGTTAACAGAACAATTCTATTTTTGTTAAATCCTTGCAATTCTTCCCAAAAGTCAGATATATTTCTGCCTCAGGCCCTTTGCAATTCCTATTTGAAATGCCTGAAAACAAAACTTCCTCATTTCCACCTCAAGTGACATCTTATGTAGGAAGCCACCTTTGGCATATCTGCTGATTTTATCTTGCTTTATTTTTCTCCATAACACAACTTCTGTAGGAATTTAGACATATTCTCCTTGTACTGGAATGATAGCTATATGAAGGTAGGCCCCTTGGCTACCCTTTACCTTCTTTCTCATCATCATTTGCATCTAACCCTTTATGCTTTATTAGTTTGCACTCTCTTCTCATGAGTTTTGTGACTTCAAATGCGTTTGAAGTCTCCGAGCTTCCGTTTACTACTGTAAAAAGAGGCTTATAATGATAAATGTCTCAAAGGTGGTAAAGGATTAAAATGGATAGTTCTAACAATCATTAAAAAAACTTCACTACTCCCCAAACATTTCAAATTACATTTGAAAGACATGAAGTCTACAATTCAGCAACAAAGCTGCCATTTCAAATAGGTCTAGCAGAAATAGTTTTACTTTGACATTTAAACCAAGTTCTTGTAATGTGCTGTATTTGTTGGAAGCAAATGCAGGCTAACAATATAGCATCTCCTGAATTACGAAGTAGTTTACATAATATGCAAAGTCCATACTGTACGGAATTGAAAAAGCAGGAAAGAAATAAACACCTAGGATCTAACTTGAGACATTCTGAGGTATTAGTACGTGATAAATCTAAGAAAATCTTCAGTTATTACGGACTGTAGCTACCAAGAATAGGTGTAAGTGAAAGGACTATGCCCCGAACTCTACTCTTATGGAGAAATAAGATTTGCCACAAAAAAATAAAGTCAGCATCCACATGAAGATGCGTATTACAGAAACAGGTAAAATAATGAGAAGTTAGAAACCACAGATTTAACTATCCACTGTCTGACGCGCTGCCATGGAGTCACTCAAGGCCCCGAGGCTTACAGACTGCTCTGGACGGCTTCGTGCTGGAGCTTTATGGGGACAGATCAACAGGTCTTTGTCTGTCACTACAGGGTGGGTTTGACCTGCCAGCATACAGGTTTCAGTACTGATTATGAACTATGCACACGCTTATGTTTATGACACCCAGAGACCTTACCAACCATGTAGGCATTTATTAATGCATTACATAAATACGTGACAGATTTAGATACACCTATTAATTCTGCCACCAGGAGCCCTGGTGGCATGGTCGGTCCCAATTTGGGCTGTTAAGCACAGGCCAGCAGTTTGAAACCATGAGCCCATCAAGAAAGATTAGGCTTTCTACCTCCACAAAAAGTTATTCTCAGAAAGCCATCAGGGGCAGTTCTACAGTGTTCTCTAAGGTCGCTCTAAACTGAAATTGATTCAAGGTCAATGTATCTGCTCCCTTTGAGCAGCTGGTGTTTTTCAATTGCTGACCTTGTGACGCAATGACAGACAGACAGACAGACAGACAGACAGACTCACTGCCATCAGTCAATGGCTATTCACAGCAACTACATAGGGCAAGGTAGAATGGTCCCTAGAGTTTCTGAGAGTGTAGCTCTTCATAAGGAATAACAAGCCCTGTCTCTCCCAGAGTGGCTGGTGGTTGCAAACTGTTGACCTTGCAGGAAGCAGTCCAGTGCATAACCACTATGCTACCAAGGGTCCCAATGAGTTAAGTTAAATAACAATACATTTCTGCAAATACTTCTCTAAAAACAAAGTACTTTTGTTTTTGTCTTTAACAAAAACTAATCCTTTCAAATCCATATCCATGTTACTGTACTAGACTAGAGAGCCCTCGTGGTGCTGTGGGTTAGGTGTTAGGCTGAGTAAACACAATCTCTGAGGAAGAAAGAGGAGCCTCTTCCTCTATAGATTTACAGTCTCAGAAATACTATACTGAGTGAGTTAGTCAGAACTGATTTGATGTCAATGGGATGGTTTAAGGTAAAGAAGAATCAGCACACTGGCTCTCAAGCCTTATATGGCTCTTTCGTAAGTGAAACTAAAACTTATCGTAGTTTCATTTATAAAGGATGTGATTTCATTTGTTTGTAAAAATTCATAGCTCTCAACGAATTTTTTTTTAATGGTTGTGAGGGGCAGGATTGGCTATTCTGTCTCAAAAGTTTGCCAACTCCTGGACAGAGCCCTTGTGGCTCAGTAACTAAATCACTCAGCTAACACCCAAAGGAGTGGTGGTTCAACAGCACTGTACAGCCTGGAACGTCCTCTGGAGCAGTTCTGAACATGGGGTTTCAGTGAAGCAGAACACACTTGATGGTTGTAGGTTTGGTATTTGGAAAGGGGGTTATACTTGGTTTAAATGTATTCAGTTATGTCATTAAAAAGCAAATATGAAGTTTTGCATTTCAAAAAATTCCTAAAACTAAAAGCATACCCTACATAATTTTATCAACCGACCTCTATAACACATTTACTCACTGACAAAAGTATAAGGTTTTATATAATTTCATGTAACAATATATTTTATGTAAAAAATGTCAAGAAGTTTGTGGGCAATTTCCATTTCATTTGACTGCATACTTCCACAAACTTTGTGAAACGTCCTTATACTAATTAAAGCAATTGTACTTCCAAAAATTGATGCTTACACTTTAATAATATTCCATTAAGAGTCAAGTATCTTAAGTCTGAGTATCACTGTACATTACTTCATTTGAAAGCATCTTTTAGAACACAATTACAATTAAATAATTATTTGGACAATTGTTGCATATCGGATTCTCCCTTTATAATGTAAACTCTACAATCAGGGAATTTGTCAAGCTTTGTAACTTTTGTATCTCAGCTAACTGCACTGTACCTGGTACCTAGTAAGTATACATTTTTATTGTAGGTTCAAGGTATAACATTTATTGACTAGTTAAGCAAAATTATTCTTTCTCACTAAGGATTATAGATCTAAAATAATACCACTTTATGAGCATCTTTAATATGTTAAAGAATTACTATATTTTTAATAAAATATATGCAATTTACACATGGGATTTCTATGAGTCAGGCTCAACAGCAACTATTTTTCATGATTTAGATGACAATACACACATATACTTTTATTTACATATTTCCTCTCCATCTTTTTTAATACCATACTGGTTTATGGTCTTAATTAAACTGTTTGTCTCCCTTCAAATATGAAGCCATACTGTACTTTAGGAATTTATTTAGGCTGCATCTTTAACTCCAGTCCTGTTCCTTTCCCGTACTTGCCAACTGTACTCATATTAATGAACTCTCTCCTACCATACACCTGAACTTCACTGTAATCTTTGATTCCTCCTCCTTGAAGTCTGCTATGCGTCCACTGCCGAGTGTTGGTAGTTCTTCCCTTTCAGAGCTACTGTGCTGCTCATCCATTACAGTCGTCCACTTTAACCAGAAAACCCAGTGCTGCACAGTGACTATTTCTGTTCTTCCTTCTCCATTTCACATATTGCCATCAGAACAAATCTCCATTAGCTGAAGTAGGGCAGGATGTATCTGCCACTCTTTTACTTTCCGCAGCTAGATTGATCAAGACACTTAAGATTCAGTTCCAGAATACTTCATGAAGCAATCATAATACAGCCAGTTCCAAATATATGTGCCTGGCATTTCATTAACAATTACAACCCATATATTAGCTTCAGATTAAAAAGTAAAGCTCAAATGTCTTAGCAAGATGTAGGACAATTTTCACTTTCCAGCCTAACCAACATTTCATTATTCTCCTCCTCACTCTTTGTAATTTAGCCTTAAGGTGTTCCTTATTCCCTTCCAATAAAGAATACTCTCTTGCAATACAGAAGATGCTGGAGTACCTGTGCTACACCCCTTCATGGAACACCTCGTCTCAATCATTCCCTTTTGAAGCATCAACATGCAAAAGAAAAGCCAGTTCCTCAACTCCTCTAGGCGGCCTAACTCCTCTCCTTGGTGCTTCCTTTGCACACACTGATTACAGCAGCTGCTGCCCTGGGGGATACTTACTTTTATTAGTCTACCCTGGTGTAAAGAGTAGATGCCTTATTCAGATTAACAGTGAGTGTTTACACTGTGCAAATGAACTTTAAAAATGAAATAAATTATAGGGTTGCTTTGAGAAAAAATGAACTCAAGGGTAGTGAATTATTTTGAGGAAAAATATATTTAGTAGTTCACATATGTTCTACATTAAAATGGCAAATGTTTCAAATCTCTTTTTTCTTGTTGTTCCCCCCCCCCAACAGGTACTGAGGATTGTTCTTTTTTTAAAACCTAAAAAATGTGCTAAGAAAATAAAACACTGCTGACAGAAAGAAAGTACTTTCTGTAAGTAAACATAAATCTATAACCTACGACACCAAACAATTCCATCTGTTCTCTTCTGGGTTTTTGCTATAAGATGCTATCTACAGCAACAGCATCTAAGGCTCTGACTTATTAAATTAGGTAGAAAACACCAAAAAATAGAAATGTTCCCTACAGATAAACAAGAAGGAAGCATCTGGAATTTACCTTTATTAATATAAGGGGGGGGGGGGATTTCATGTTACTAAATAAAAAATGTTAAGCTCTAAAAATATCAGTAAATTTTGCCAAGTGAAAGTAAATGTCAGAAATTACTGAAAGATGCCTTATTATAAACTTTTACTGATACTTTTCAGGAGTTCATAATTTTTAAAGGCATGTCCTCCCCCCACCCCCCACGCCAGATAACTCTAAAACAAAAATAGCACAGAATAAATGAAGCAATAAATAACGGTTTGCATACAGAGAATAGGGACTTTTAATTCTTTTATGAATTAGTGCTGAAATCTATATGGAAGGCTTCATACTGCTCATGAAATGTCTTTGCATCTGAATATCAACTCTATGCCAATGATCCATGAAATGAAACCTTAGAGAATCCCTGCAGACAATGGAAGAATGGTCTAACAGGGCTTTGCCGTCCTTCTGCTAGGTACTCCTGATGTGCTTTAACAGATTAGCTACTTTAAGCAAAGTATACTGCTAAAACGCTCTATCGTTGGTTAAAATAGACAAGAAAAAAACAAAAGGAATTACAATATGTTTAAACAGTTTTAAATTTTTATCTGTTACGAATACTTTGTTTCTCACTATTTTTGCTTTAACTCAGATGAACTTTCCTTCAATAGTCTTACTAATCCTGATTTCCTAAAGGAAGAAATCTGTGAGCTACTTGAGAATTATAAGTGATTAGTGTGTATCAACACCTGCCCAAAATATAGCAAGCAAATAAAACAGATTACTTGCATAAATTGAGGAAACAGAAGGTGGCAAATAAATATATGCTGATGGATTAAAACATTAATTCTAAAGCACATAGACACATCTTGGCAATAAAATACAAAACTTTAATGTTATTAAAAGGTATTCTGATATGACTAGTATTGATTATAAAATCATGTCATAGACTATAATTAAGCATGGAATATAAAATTTAAGAACCTGATAGTAAATGGATTATGTGAAAGAAAAACTGATATATATTCCTAATTCTTCCCTAGCCTAAGAAAGTCAATTAACCTATGTGGACTTCACTTTTCTTGCCTCAAATGAAGTTGTGACTTAGCTGAGTTCTCTAAGACCCTTGAAAGTCCACAATAGGAAAATTTTATACTTGCTTTAACCAAGTATGATTATCAGTAAACCATGATAGAAATCCAATTTTAAAATGTAATAAAACTTTCAATTTTGCTGGCGTCAACATGTTTAAGAACCACCACAAATTTAACTTCTGAGCATTTCACAAGACTCACAAAAACAGCAATACCCCCAACTCACCGCACCGTCTTGTCAAAAAATATATTTTTACCCAATAAAGACTTCATTTCACCCTAGGAATAGTCGGAAATACTGTTAATTCAGTACTTGAATCTCACTCCCCTTTGCCTGCCCCGCTCTCCTCTTCTTTACCCTTCAAACTAGAAACCATCATTGGCACTGGTACTATCTGACTCACCATACTTCCTCTAGGACGGTGGTTCTCGACCTTCCTAATGCCGCGACCCTTTAGTACAGTTCCTAATGCTGTGGTGATCCCTAATCATAAAACTGTTTTCACTGCCACTTCATAACTGTAATTTTGCTTTGGTCATGAATCAGGCAATCCCTGTGATAGTGTCCTTCAACCCCCACAGGGGTTACATGCCACAGGTTGAGAACCGCTGCTCTTGTATGTTCTAGAGAGAACTTACTGGCTTAACTAACCTAATTTTTTCTCTCCAGCTTCCCATAATATTTATTAATCCCAGTACTATAATGCTACTTATTTTACAGGGTACTTCCCTCCTGTCCCCTGCACCACTAATATCTAATAGGGGAAAATTATATAAATTGTTTAAAAAAAAACAGAGATAATCAATGTACTCTAAAAATTATACTTTGAAATTTAATAGCTAGGGGAAAGGGGGGGGGGGTAGAAATACTATAGTCAGTTAATTATTCTGCATTAAAAACAAAATTACAGTGTAATAGGGAGGAATTAGCACGGAAATGAGATAATTGGTCAAATAATGAAGTTTAAATTGTAATATTTTTTAAAGTCTTCATATATGTTGTCACAAAAAAGTCAAATTGATAGCACGCAGCTTGGGTTTGACCTTTTCAATCATCGGCATGTCAAAGGATACTCAATACCAGAATAATATGTGACTCGGCCACGAACTGCGCCTGGCTGCTCCCGTGAATGTAGCTCTAGAAAACAAGAAAGAGAAGGAAATTGCAAGCTGAGAGAGAGGCATAATTACATTACGCTTGTATGGCATAAAAATAAACAATGGACAAATCTAGTGATTTAGCTCTGATTTATATTCTCCTGAATAATATAATTACCAGTTAAGTAGCAATGACAGATGATAATGGTGGTTGATGGTATTACAGTAAACCAAAGAATATATCTAACAACAGTGAACTTATCATTTTTTCAAGAATTCATCAGAAATACATACACAATATAATTATTTTTTTACAATTGCTATGAAACTGGTGTAGCATACAGCTTAATTTAGAGAATTAAACATTTAACTCGGTCTTTGAAAATAAGCCAACAGTTATCTATCAAATGCCAAACAATTCCTTTCTGCATTGCCAGGATTTTTCAAATAAGGAGGGAGCTTTATGAATGCCTTTATTTCATTAGAGGGTTTATGAAGGCAAGTCAAAAGTATTGCTAGAAAACCACAGACACTTGTTGCTATGTGCCACTGAATCCGTTCAACTCATAATGACTGTGTATAGCAGAAAGAAACACTGCCCAGTCCTGCACCACCCTCACAGTTTTGTTAGAGTCTAGCACTGCAGTCACTGTCAATCCATCTCGTCAAGGGTCTTCTACTTTCTCGATGACCCTCTACTTCTCCAAGTATGATGTCCCTTTCCAGGGACTGGTCTCTTCTTAGAACATGTTAAAAGTTTGTGAGACAGCCCTGCCATCCTTAGAAGGAACATCTGACTGTACTTTTTCCGAGACAGATTTGCTTATTCTTTTGGCACTCCAGGGTACTTTCAGTATTCTATGGCAACATCATAATTTAAACGTATCACTTCTCCAGTCTTCGTTATTCATTGACCAGCTTGTATTCACGACTCAAACTCACTGCCATCTAGTCCTTGCTGACTCACTGTGACCCTCTAGAGCAGGGTGGGACTGCCTCTCTGAGTTCCAGGACTATAACTCTGCCGCAGTACATGTTTTTGACTTTAGAGATTTTAATCAAGTTCCTTAAAAGGTACACTGATGATAAAATTTGTAGCTTTGAGAGTTAAAAGATTTAAACAACTAGCCTTTCACATTTAGTTTACATGCTAGAAAAATAAAAAAATTAACCAACAGAAATATACTTAAACCAATCTCAGATAATTGATTTATCCTTATTTTAAGTGTCATTCATTCAAAAAGGTACATTTATGACATCATGACCATCAAGAAAATGACAAGCGAATGAAACAAAACTTTGCTATTGTTGGGTGTTACCCACATGCCAATTTCTCTGTTTAAAGTCAAATGCACAAAAGTGCTATTGGCTCCCTCTTCTTTCATTTTAAAATACTATGACTACAAATTGAACTAAGAGCTTGTCACCAGCTACAGGAAACAGGGGTGTGATTATCTTTCAGTATCTATAGGAACTGTTTATTCTTTTTATGTAAATCAGTATGAAATGGTATATAAATTCTATCCATTTTATTTCCCTCTCCTTGCATGCATCATGAAAAAGTACCTATGTGAATCCTTTTAGCCTTTTTGAATAATTACTTGCCATCTTCAAGCACAAAAATCACAGATATTTGAAATGTAAGAAAATCTAAGTGATGTTCTTTTAATTATCTAGCTTCTCGGTCTATATATGCTTTTTGATAATATTAGTGCAATAGTAAAGCAGGAAAGATGAGAAACTGTTATCAACACAAAAAGATAATAAATTGATATCCACATAAAATAGAATATAAAACGAATGTTTTCTTTTCTTTGACAGTACTTCAAAGATATGCCTCATTGCTTAATATAAACTTAATAGTCTTTGAAATTAGAAAAGAGACGGTTTTCCTGATCTGGTCTATATTAAAGTGAGGGATCTAGTTTTCTTTGTATGGTAGAATCAATAATTTTTACAATGAAATTCTGAGTATATCAGATGACATTTAAAATGTATCAGCTAGTAGGAATCCAATAACATGACATTCTAGTAATGTGATATGGAGTCTTCTTTGTGTGCTAAGGTGCCTAGAATAGTAAAATAAAATAACCTTTCCCTTTCATTTCATTTCCAGTTTCTTTCTTGGAATTTTAATATCTAGAAAAGGTTGTTTTTGAACTATTAAAATAAATTGTACTATATTATTTAGTTTTAAAACTAACAGAAATATTTAAACCATGAACTTCCCAATGTAGAATGGTACACAGCTGCTTCCAAAAGTTGATGGGAAAACAGACCTTAAAGATAGTAGAGCTATTAGAAGCCCCCCTCGAATAATCCTGCTTAAGATGGAACCAATGAGGTTGGTCTCTACTGAAAACAAAGGAGGCCTGGTGGCTGTGAGTTACATATTGGAAGACAATGTTAAGGTCAAAGTTTCTAGCCCTCTAGTTCAGTGGTTCTCAACCTTCCTAATGCGGCAACACTTTAAGAGTTTCTCATGTTGTGGTGACTCTCCAACCACAAATTATTTTCATTGCTACTTCATAACTGTAATTTTGCTACTGTTATGAATCGGGTGAGCCCTGTGAAAGGGTCTTGGACCCCCAAAGGGGTCGCGACCCACAGGTTGAGAACTGCTCTGATACCTGGGAGAAATATGAAGCTGTATTCACAAAAATGTATAGTCTTAGAAAGGCTGGGAGCAGTTCTAGCTGTGCTATAAAGTCACTGAGAGTCAGAAGGGACTCCACAACAATGGTTGGTTTGTTTTATTGAAAACAAACCAAAACTGTGAGGGAAGGAGTAAAGGAGGAAAGCGGGGGAGGAAGCCTTCTAGATCAGTAGTAAAAGGTCACTGTTGTCACTGCACAGAACACAGGATCACGCTGACATTCTAATGAAGGCTTCCTCTGTCTTCATGGCTATACATTTCCAGCTCATTCCTTGGAGTCATTTTCTGTTCATCAGCCTGCATCAACTTCTCTGAGGTAGCGCTAGTTCTTGCTAGGCTGCCACACCACGTGGCAGATGTGATGGAGATAACACAGTTAAATAGCTAAGCCAAGTCCTTCTGGATTGACCTGTGATACAGGATATAAATAGGTATTATCTACATCCAAGTAGCAATGAATACCACTATGCTTGATTTCCCCAGAAGCTGCACATACCTCTGCTCGAAATTACTAGTTTACTAAATATTTGGCTTAAATTAAAAAATGATTACAATGAGCTAAATAAACAGTTCATGAAAACAGTGATAATGCCTCATTACTTGTCATTCAAGTGTTTCTCACTCAGCTTTTAGTAATAGCCAGGAATTTTGTTACTGAAATTGTAGGTTGTCTTTTGACCCTACTCCAGCTGATACACAGGAGCATGAAAGCCTTTTATATCCAGCCACACTTCAAAAAAGGGCATCTCAAATTTTGCTTATCTTATTTGGAGATCAAAGATGTTAATCACGACACAGAACAGTTACTTCTCAAAAAGAATCTCAATTTATGTGCGTGCATGAAAATCACCAGGGTAACTTTCTTTAAAAAGACTCTCAGAGTCATATATGATGTTGAAATTTATGTGAAGGTGGGGATGAAGTCCAACCTATCAATCAGGACACAGGCTAATGGCATTTCCTTGGGGTGTGGCCTATCTGTGAAAGTCATGGAGGAGAACATTACTCTTTCCCTTGCCCCTTGCACTTCCTGCTTCTCTGGGTCCTATGTCTTATACCTGGGGCCCACGGCCCATGGAGCGCCACAAAGCTGGGTGCTGTTGGCAGCCTGTCGGATTCCTTCAGACCACAGATCAATGCGCCTCTGCACTCAACAGCCTTTGTCTTCCAGCTTCACCCCTTGGCAGCTGTTAGGCTGAGGGTGACTAATCAACATCTGACCCGTGGATTTAAGTTGATCTGGGATTTCCTGGTAAAAAAGTATTTCTTGAAGTAAAGTTCTTATATTTGAGGGGGTACCACCCCCCCAAAAAAACCCCGCTGTTTTCTCACCCCCCCCACCCCCCCGAAAAGGTATACACTAAAATTTTTTTAAACAAAACAACCTATCTCCTTTAAAGTACTCTCCAGTATACTTAATACATTTGTCAAATATGCGATTCCATTCTTGGAAACACGTTTCAAACTCATCTGTTTGGATGGCTGACAGCACCTCCCTTGTTTTTTTCTTCACCTCTTCTACACCATTAAATTGCTGTCCTTTCATGTCCTTCTGCATTCGCAGAAACAAAAAGAAGTCACGTGGAGCAAGGTCAAGTTTGTAAGGTGTGTGGGGAAGAGAGGTATGCTGTTTTTTGCCAAAAACTGGTGCACAAAGCTTTTTCCTTTTTCTTTAGTATCCCCTCATATATGAACATCACTGGTGTTGTTTCTCTAGAAAAACAGCTTAACGGAGTCACCATATAGGAAGACCCATAATAGGGGAGTGGTAGGATCAGAAATACACTTCATGAGCAGCAAGATATGTCTACATACCAGCATTTTTCTAAAGACTGTATGAGAAGTGATGCATCCTGTACAAGTTTTCAGCAAACAACATACTCAGAGAAACCGTCTTATGAGTGAAGAGCCCTAGAACATACTGGATAAGAGCCAAAACTACAGCTTGAGTGGCCCTATGGGTTAGGAACTACTTTGTCCTATTGAGCTGATGAAAGGTAGAAAGGACTGGACCAAGAGCATGATTTTACTAGAGAATAATTAAGTTTGTTGTTTGTTTTTTTAATGACAGAATTGCTACTGTCAAATAAAGCAGCTTAGAGCTGTATTAATACCAGTCTATATTACAAATACAGCCTAAATGAGCTCATGCAATAGATATTAAGTTTGATTAATCAGATAGATAAGTAATAGATAATATTAGTGCTTGCCTCCAAAAATTCCTATCTGTATTCTAAGAAATATTCCCAAGAGACATGGTAAATGTTACAGGGAGACAAGATGAGTATCTTGGAAATGAAAGAGCAAAATGGTGGGCTGGTACCACCTAAGCACAGATTTGAAACAAACCCAGTTTTTGGTGACTGCGGCCCAAAGAACGAACACAGATAATAAAATGACCCTACTGCTTCAGACACCAGGGAGCTGGCTATTGAACACACTGTCCTCTTTACTTTTTGAACAAAGCCACTGAGATAAAGAACTTCCAATATTAACTTTATTTTCAAAATAAATGTTGAAAATAAAAGACAACATAATAAGACTAATTAAATTTCTTCCAGGTGTAAAATAAAAGTTTAAAATGCTGTCCAATGACTCACCTTTTAAACAATTTTAGTAATTAGTAGGCTGTTGACAATAATATATCTCTAGACTTTTTACAGATTTAATTGTATTCAGTAACAAAAGAAAACTTGAAATACTCTCATTGAATTTTCTTTTGTAGCTAAAGTAATAAAGAATTCAAAGTGAAGAACTATTTGTTATATTCTTTACCACTTTAAAATTCAACTAAAAAGCATTTAATGTGAGATATAACAAATATGTAACTCTGAACCGCAAATACTTTCATACAACTCTCATAAGAGGTATAAAAAAAAGTTAATATAATTAAAATATCTGAGTTTTTGTTATTGTCTTAGCTTTTTAGCCCAAAGGAGGAAAACTGTCAGGAAAGATTGATATTCTCATGTTATAAACCTATATTCAAAATGTAAGGATAAAAACCAAACAATACAGTTAATTTGCATCATTCTGTGTTAAGAAAAAATCATTAATTCCATATCACCCAATAGTTTTTCACCTGTGACTAAGTATACATAATGCATCAGGAAAAGAGTAATTTTGCCCTGATCTAGATTTGCCAATGAATATTTTCTCTCAGTTGTTTTCTCTCTGGAATTTTGGGGGATAAAGATAATATTTGAGGCCATTAGTGGGTAAAAAAAGATGTCATTATCAAAGTTTATAAAATATGTTTAAACAAGAGTTATGTTTCCTGTTGATGTATAATGTGCCTCATATTTCTCCTTTTTTGAAATTTTTGTGAATGTAGATGCTCACTCTTGGGACTAATATATATATATTCATACTTCAATAAATAATTAGTTTGCTAGATCACCCTCTGATCATTACTTGGACTTAGTATTTATTCATAGTCATTGTTTCATTGATTGCAATATGTTTAAAATTTTGGTCACGCGTGACTGTGGTAGTTATATAATTGTGAATTTGAGAGGATTACGAGTGAAGGGGTGGAGTCTAGTCTGTCAATTGGATCATAGCCAATGAGGCTGCTGTGTATGCATGGCCTTCTCAGAATTCTGGGAGATCTAGTATTTCCTCCTTGAAGGTGGGAGACTCTCTACTCACACCCTGGGAGACATAGCAGCTGACAAGACACATGGACCCACCCTGATGCAGAGACCCCTGCCAGCGCTGAGATGTTTCCAATGCCACCGGATCCAAAGACTTTCTACCCACTGGCCTGTGATCTTCTGCATTCAGCGTCATTACATGTGTTTCGTGAGTCTGAAGAGGACTTTATAGATTGGTATCAGACATATGGGCTAATATCAGACTTATGGACTTGATCTGGACTGGGCTGGGATGTTTTCTCAATGTTCTATTGCTCTCGTATATAAACCTCTTTCTTATGCACATGTGTGTCCATGGATTTGTTTCTCTAGTCTACCCAGACTAACACCGTGACTATCTGCTATAATAGCTTTCTAACACTTCAAATGGCTTCAGTGTACATTCGAGAACTTCGTATAACATCTCAAAGACGGTATTTCTGCTATGGTTCATACTAATGACCACAGCTTTACAAGTCCACTGTCACTCATTCCCTCCATATATTAAAAACTACTGCATTCTAATGAACAAATCTGAGAAAGCTAGTATCCCAAGTGTTTGACATCCAATACTTTTATTTTGACATTTGATGTGGAATGTAATACAACATTGTCATAAATAAAATTTTTTAAATGAACATAGTGCTAAGAAGGATTCAGGTATTAGACTCACTTAACATGGTTGTTATAGATTTTCAGTCCTTCCAAATTAGACTACAGATGGATGTGATTAGCTGAGACTAATAATTGGCCAACAAATGAAACCTTAAATTTTTGTGTATTTTTAAATTTAATCTAACAATCTGAAGGTACTAATTTAAAAACATTCTTTACATTTAATCAATTCCTATCGATAGGAATTCAGGTATGAGAGCTGTCTTACACTTAACAGCTTGATCTATAACTTGTAGTTCTATTATAGAAACTTGATAGTATTGGACTAAGTATCTTCAACAGAGGTACTCCAATTATTAGGGAGCCCTAGTTCCAAACCAGGCTGTTAGGTTTAAGTACTAACTCGGTGAATTGGGTACACTACTTAAGCAACTGGTGCTTTAGTCTCCTGGTCTGTAAGATGAAGGTAAAATTTCTATCCAAATAAAAAATATCTTCCATAGTATGTACAAGGTGTTGAGTGCCGTGTGAAAGGAGAAGGGAGAGCAGTACAATTCAATTATAAAAGAGCTTGATTAAATTATTAGCCAATGAAGTTTTCTTTTCTTTTTACATTTTCCCCTTTGGAAGATGCATATTCTTAAAGAAGGATTTCCCTTATTCAAGTTTTATATTTTCACATATTATATTGTTACAGATTGGACATTTTGAGGTGAATATCTCATGTGAAAGTTTTAGTATTGTAAACTCAAAAATTTTCAAATAAACGTCAATGTTCTCCATAGCAAAGTAATTTATATTTAGCAAACTTTTGACTTTTCTACCTGAGATTAATCACAAAGCCAGAGAGCACTTCTTATTCTAGAATTGTCACATTTCTATTCAATCTATTGTGTTTGAATGCTTATATCATGGTTGGATTATAGGCTCTATTTTTTAATCTTCATTATCCAATCTCTCAATTTAACTAAATCTTTCCAAACCACCACTTTCATCAATCCAGTACTCACAAACCTTTGAAAATGTTAAAATGCTTAGAAATCACTCAAAGATCTTGGCACTCTAACTCAAACACTTTTGAATAACTAGTCAATCTTGAAAGCACTAGATCGTCAATCTTGGTCAACAAACATTCATTCAGTATTTAACAGGTAAGAGATGTTGCTCTGTAAATAAGAATAATCAGTAAATATAAAACATAGATTCTTAGAAAGCATAGTATATGTACCTGGAGGGAAAATAATCACACACAAAAAATAGAATGAGGAAATTTACTTAGCAAGCTAGAATAGGAATCTGAGCTTATGTTGCCTCTGGCAAAATAGATTCAAAAGAATTTTTCTTAATGAGAACTGCTAGATTTAAACAGATGATTGCTAATCAAATTAGCTAATAAACTGCTATCAATATAGCTATGTGTCCAATGAGTTCTAAAGAAATAAAGTAGGTTAAATTACTCTCTGCTGAAAGGCATGGAAAAACTAAAGAGTTAAAAATATACAGTATATTTAAATGATGTTAAGCTAGTATAGGATACTGAGTAAAAACATCAGGCAGGTAGGAGAGAAGGTAAATGAAAGAGAATGGGGAAGCAAGATAGTTTATTTTGTTGGGAGTGAGTTTGGAAGTAAACGACTTGGTTACTGAAATGAGTACACTATTTCTAAGAACAAAATTACATGATTCTGTTAAAAATTATCTCCTCGGAGCATTTAAACATCCAGTATCCATTTTAAACTTATACAAGTTAATTTTGTCTCACTTTCTTTCTGATCCATATTCTCAGAGCCTTCAAGTGGATTCTGACTCATAGCAACCCATTAAGGCAGGGTAGAACTGTTTCACATAGTTGCAAAGGCTGTAGCTCACTATGGAAGTCGATTGCCACATCTTTCTTCTGGGTTCAACAACCAACCTTTTCATTAGCAGACAAGAGATTCATCCACTGCAGTACAAATGCACCCCTGACCCACGTAAAACAAGGTTGTTAGGTGCCAGAGTCAATTCTGACCCATAGTGACTCTTTGCACAACAGAACAAAACATTGCCTGATTCTGCCAGCCTCACAACTGCTCCAGTGCCAGAGTCCATTGTTGGAAGCCATGTTGTCAATGGATTTTATTGAAGTCCTTTCTCTCTTTCGCTACACCTTTTCCCATCTACTTTACCACGCATGATGTCCTTCTCTAGGGACCGGTCTCTCCTGACAACATGTCCAAAATATCTAAGGCAAAGCCTTGCCATTCTTGCCTCTATAAGCAGCATTCTGGCCATAGTTCCGTTAAGACAGAGCAGTTTGTCCCTTTAGCAGTGAATGGTATTTTCACCATTCTTCTCCAGCACAATTCAAATGATCAATTATTCATTGGTTTTCTTTATTCAATGTCCAACTTTCACACATATGGGGAGATTGAAAATCCCATGGCTTAGGTCAGGTCACCTCAGTCCTTAAAGTAACATCCTTGCTTTCAAACACTCTAATGAGGTCTTGTGCAGCAGACTTACCTAATGAAATACATCCTCTGGTCTCTTGGCTGTTGCTTCCATAAGCATTAATTGTGAATCCACGCAAGACAAAATCCTTGACAACTTCAACATCTTCACCATTTATAATAATATTGCCTATTGGTCCAATTGTGAGGATTTTGGTCTTCCTTTACCTTGAGTTAACATCCATAACGAGGCTTCATTCCTTGATCTTCATGAGAACGTGCGTCAAGTCTTCCTCACTTTCAGCAGGTGGTGCCATCTGCGTATCGCAGGTTGCTAATAAGCCTTCCTCCAGTCCTGATGCCGCATTCTTCTTCATAAAATACAGCTTCTCTGATAACTGGTTACGCATTAAGTAAGTATGGTGAGAACATGCCAGTCTTGAAGCATACCTTTCCTGATTTTAAATCATGCAGTATTCCCTTGTTCTGTGTGAACTGCCCCTTGATCCATGTATAAATTCCTCAGGATCACAATGAAATATTTTGGAATTTCAATTCTTCTCAAAGTTATCCATAATTTATGATTCACACAGCCAAATACCTTGGCACAGTCTATAAAACACAAGTAAACAACTTCAGCCAAGATTCAATTGACATCAGCAATGATATCCCTTGTTCCAAACTCTCTTCTGAATTCAGCCTGAACCTCTGGCGACTTCCTGTCAATGCACTGCTGTAACCACTTTACTGGAATGTGTTGTCATTGATAATTTCTAAAGTGTGAGCATTCTGTTGTCACCTTTCTTTTGAATGGGTACAAATATGGATCTCTTCCAGTCAACTGGCCATGTAGCTGATTTCCAAATTTCCTGGCATTGATTAGTCAGTATTTCCAGTGCTTCATCAGCTTGTTGATACATTTCAATTGGTTTTCCACCTATTATTAGAGCCTTTTTCTAATGCTTTCAGTGCAGCTTGAGCTTCTTCCTTCAGGATCACTGGTGCTTGCTCATATGCCACCTCCTGAAATGGCGGGATTTCAATGACCCTATCTTCTTTCTGTCTTCTCTATGCTTCCTGAATCATTCACTACTTTGTCCATAGAATCTTTGAAGTTTACAACTCGAGGCTGGAATTTTTTCTTAAGTTCTTTCAGTTTAAGATATACTGAGCATGTTCTTCCTTTTTGCTGTTTGAATTCTAGTTATTAGTTCCCCATTTTCCCTCAAACCCCACTGCCATACCCCAAAGGGGCCATTAATCCAGTTACTGTCTCTGTAGATCTACCTATCCTGGATTTCATATACAAAAAAATATTTTTTAAAAATACTAATAAGAATAACAAAGTAAAACAGACAAAAACCTCAATTTATATTACTTGGCAAATATCAAAATCAGAACTTACTGAACTTACATATTACAGTGGGAAACTAAAAATATACCATTTATACTAGTGTATAAACTTAGTTTTTCAGCACATTTTAAATTCCGTTTCTGTGATAAAATTAGGTGCCTCAGCTAATATTTGGGTCGGATTATAATCGAGTATATACAGTACTTCTTTTAGTGTAAGACTTCTCTAAAGTCTAAGCATAACTTCTCGTTGAACTTTGACTTTTCTTACTCGCTAATTTATACTTAATCCCTGAAACCTGTCTGTAGACAAAAATGCACATTATGAAAGGACATTCCCAAATTTTCCAAAATGACTAAGGACAGCTCAAATTTATATTGCATAGCATATGATATATTTTTGTGTTTTCCTGTATATAAATTGTATCTCAAAACAGCAGAAAAGTATATACTCAAAAAAAAAAAAAAAGGAAAAACAAATGAAATCATTCCATCAGACCAACAGGAAAATATTTCCATTAGTTTTTCATTTGTAACCAGAAAGCAATTTTTTTTCTAAACCAAAATATAGATATGTGAAATGATCTTTACAGATTCTTAAAACTGAATAAATTGAAAGAAATCTTAAACTAGCAAACAAACTAATCATCTGTGTATTTATCATTCATGCCAATAAAACAGCATAACCCAGTATTTATTCATTATTGTGTTAGTCTGGGTAGACTAAAGAAACAAATTCATACACATTCATATGCATGTAAGGAAGAACTTTATATCAAAGAGCAATTGTACATTAAGAAAACATCCCAGCCCAGTCCAGATCAAGTCCATAATCCGATATTATCCCATATGTCAATAATAGTCCATATTCCTCTTTGGACTCACGCAGCCATGCAATGACACCAAATGCAGGAAGATCACAAGCTAGTGGGTGGAAAATCTTATGGATCCAATGGCAGTGGAAGCATCGCAACACTGGCAGGAGTCTCCACTTGACTCTTCCAGCTCCAGGGCTCTAGCGTAGCTCCATGTGTCTTGTGTGGAAGACAAGTCAGAGAGTCTTGTGTGTATCTGGCCTCCAGTCAACTATTTATCTCCATTGTACCTCCAAATGAGGTCATCAAGCTGCAACCTGATTAACAAGCTAGACTCCACCCCTTCACAAGTTAACAGGAGATTATGTAACTGTCACAAGTATTGCAATATCTAGTTTGACCCAATGCCAAATGCTTTAAGGCAGTTCACAACTCGTTGTTATAAATATGTCCGAACCACTTTATTTACTCTAAATCTTTAAGCATGTCTAGCAGAAACCGTTCTTAAGTATAACTTATTATTAGCAGCAATAATGATACTTTTAGTCTGATTTATTAGGTGCTATATAAAATATAATGTATTGTCAATATCATATAGTAGAAAATTGAGGTAATTGAATCAATTCATGGCTTAGGTAAAAAACCCAACTCTATGAGCAACTATCAGTTTCATACATACTTCTTTATGTAATAGTACAATAAATCCAATAAACATGGCTTTCATATTATATTTATTTTACATAAACTTACATCATGAGTTAATAATTCTAATCTTATGTAAATGAGTTTGATGCAAAGGACTATAACAACAAATCTATTTTTTAAATTCTCAACAATAAAGCTTTCTTAGTAAAATCATCACCCAGAATGTGATATTTTAATGCTGTCCAATGCAATTTACATATCATATTCAAAACAACTTACATTACCAATAAGCTTTTTCCTTCTTTGGAAAAAAGATGAACATTACTAAAAGTTACTCTTAAGTGTGAATAGCTGCTGTAACTTCATTGAAGCAGTAATTGCCTGCAAAGTGCACTTTCATTAAAGAAATTTTCATCAGTAAGACATTAAGTTTACAATTTGTACTCAATTAAAGAAGCCAAAGGTACATATAAGTGACCAATCATTTTCTAAAGAACACTTTAAGCAAATATTTCATTTGACTAATAATGCTCCAAGTGACAAAATTCTTTTTAATGAGAACACTGTAGATTAAACAAATTTATTGTTGACTTTCTTTCAAATATATCTAGATAAGCTAGGTAGAATAAACAATCTGGAAGAGAAAACAATGGGACCGATGCTTCCGGAGGAACATGGGAAAGGGGGAGGCGGGGAAAAGGAAGTGGGTGTTAACAAACCCAGGGACAAGGGTACAACAAGTGATCCAAAATCGATGGCGTGGAGGGTGCAGGAGGCCTGGTAGGGCTTGATCAAGGGCAATGTAACTGACAGGAATGACTGAAACCCAAATGAAGGCTGAGCATGATAGTGAGAAATAGGAAAGTAAAAGGAAATAGAAGAAAGAACTAAGAGGCAAAGGGCATTTATAGAGGTCTAAATACAGGCAAGTACATATATAAATATATTCATATATTTATAGCTTTACTATTAAGGTAGCAAATGGACATTGGACCTCGACTCAAATACTCCCTCAATGCAAGAACAGTTTGTTCTACTAAACTGGCATTCCTTGATGCTCACCTTCCCTACATGATCACTGAAGACAAAGTGGGTGCATAAGCAAATGTGGTGAAGAAAGCTGATGGCGCTCGGCTAGCAAAAGATATAGCGTCCGGGGTCTTAAAGGCTTGAAGATAAACAAGCGGCCATCTGGCTGAGAAGTAACAAAGCCCACATGGAAGAAGCACACCGACCTGTGCGATCATGGGGTATCAATGGAATCAGACATCAAAGAACAAAAAATTATATCATTGTGAACGAGGAGGAGTGCGGAGTGGGGACCCAAAGTCCATCTGTAGGCAACTAGACATCCTCTTACAGAAGGGTAGCAGGGAGGAGATGAGCCAGTTGGGGTACAGTATAGCAAAGATGAAACAACTTTGCTCTAGTTCTTTGATGCTTCCTCCCCACTATCATGATCTCAATTCTACCTTACAAATTCAGCTAGACCAGAGGATGTACACTGGTACAGATAAGAGCTGGAAACACAGGGAATCCAAGACAGATAAACCCCTCAGGACCAATATAAATAGTAGCCATACCAGGAGGCGGAAGGGGAAGGTGGGGTAGTAAGGGGGAACCAATCACAAGGATCTACATATAACCCCCTCCCTGGGGACAACAGAAAAGTGGGTGCAGGGAGACATTGGACAATGTAAGACATGACAACATAATAATAATTTATAAATTATCAAGGGTTCATGAGAGAGGGGGGTGGAGAAGGAGGGGAAAAATGAGGAGCTGATACCAAGGACTCAAGTAGAAAGAAAGAAAATGTTTTGAAAAAATGATGATGGCAAGAAATACACAAATGTGCTTGACAGGATGGATGGATGGATGGATGGATGGATGGATGGATGGATGGATGGATGGATGAATGGATGGATGGATGGATGAATGGATATAAGAGTTGTACGAGCCCCTAATAAAATGATTTTAAAAAGAAAAAAAACAACAGTATTGTTTAGATTTTATTTTTAAAAAGTAATAAAAGCCACAAACATGCAAATTATACACAAGTGTTATAGTTGTAATTACAAATAATATCTAAGAGTAAATATGTAAGTAGACATGCAACTTGCCCAGAAATGGGACACACATGAGAGTATACTTGTGTTTGTGTGTGTGTGCGTGTGTGTACAACGTATGACTATAAAGAAATTTCCTCTTTCACACCTTGTAACTGTGCTCTCACACACAGATACACACATGCACACACGCACGCATACACACACACCAGGAGCAGTAGCACTAGCAGAAGCAGCACATCCATGAGCACAAGGCTGGGAAAAGGAGATTTCTACAAATACATTTCCATGTGCTGCAAAGGCTATCCAAAGATATAGGAGAGCATATAGCGGGCAAAGTTCTGGGAAAATTCTTAGCCATAATCAAATACCTAGAGGAAGCAGGTTTGGAGACCTAAGGCCACACTCTCAGGGGACATTTAGGTCAACTGGCTAAGAAAGTTTGCAATGACGTTCTACATCCTGCTTTGTTGAATTGTAACTGAGATCTCTAGCAGAATGCATTTAGGCTTTAGTCAAAGACTTTTGAGCTTGTGAACAGCCATCTCAGATTCACATACTGGTTTCCTCCTCATCCAAAGCAAAGTGAGGAAAATCAAGGACTCAAGGAAACAATTAGTCCAAAGTACTAATGGGCCACATACACTACAGTCTTCACTACCTAGACATCAGAAGAACTAGATGGTGGTCATCTTCCACTACTGGTCACACTGGTAAGAATTACAATATGAGGAGCTTCAGAAAGTCAATGAAAACTGAAATTGAAAAATAATGGAGTTTTCCTTTAGCCTTTTTGAAATCTCCCTCATACACGGATTGACCCAAGAAGGATAAATGAAAAATGGAGAGCAAAGTTCAAAATCATTCAAAGGAACAAACGTTCTGGTCTGCCAAACACTGGTAGAAGGCACAACCAACCACATGATCCTTAAACACCCTTCAAGCATAGAAATGAATTCATTCCTGGAGATCAACTTCCAGCCACACAACACACAGATCTATCTAATGAATAATAACACCAGAGTAGAATGTACTCCTCGGTACAATCAACAGTGCAAGAATAAAAGGGCAGCATTTCCCAACAACAAAGCTCACAGGACAGGCAAGGGCAAGAAAGAAGGACAACTAGGAAAGGGGAAACAAAGGAATAAAGTAGGAAAAGTGCTACTAAACTGTAGAAATTGCAAATAATGTCTTGAAACAAACGTATTTTCTCTACGAACTCTTACTCCATCTACAATGTTAAAAGGGGCTGTTGTAGAGAATACTTTAGTGACTACAGGGAGAATGGAGTGGGATCTTAAGAGCCTTAACACTGTTTCTTGGCTCAGTACTGGTTACTTAGGTGTATCCACTTCAAGAAATTGCATTCTTATGTATTGGGCAATTTTCTGTATGGATGTAATGCTTAAATAACAATTTCACTTAATAAGCACACCACCAGCTGCTTCAAGGGAGAAAGTCAAAGCTGAAAGAGTTATATTCAGAACAGACTAATGGTTCCAGGGCAGATACGGGAGAAGGGGATATGGATGAAAGGAAAGAGGGAGCAGGGAACCAACCCAGGGACAAGAGTACAACAAGTGAACTAAAATCAATGGAGAGAAGGGCGTAGGATGCCTACTGGAGCTTATTCAAAGACAAGGTAGCAGCCGTAATTACTAAACCTGAATGAAGGCTAAACATGATAGGAGGACAAGAGGAAATAAAAGGATACAGAGGAATTTTATCAGGAGGCACAGGACATTTACAGAAGTCTAAATACAGGCATGTACATATGTAAATATATATAATACAATGAGAAGGGAACAGAACTATGTACTCATATTGATGTTAGGAATTAAGGTTGCAAATGGATATTGGGACTTGATTCAAGTACTCCCTCAACACAAGAACACTTTGTTCTAATAAGCCGGCATTCTGTGATGCTCACCTTTCCCAACACGATCGCTGAAGACAAAATGGGTGCATTAGCAAATGTGGTGAAGAAAGCTGATGGCACCCGGCTATCAAAAGATATAGTGTCTGGGGTCTTAAAGGCTTGAAGATAAGCAAGCAGCCATCTATCTGAGAAGAAACACATGAAAGAAGTACACCAGCCTGTGTGATCGTGAGGTGTAGATGGGATCAGGTATCAAGCATCCAAGACCCAGAACAAAATCATACCCAATGTGAATTGGGGGAAGGGGACTGGGGGAAGCTGTCATGGAGTGGAGACCCAATGCCCATCTGTAGACAATTGGGCATCCCCTCACAGAGGGATCACAGGGAAGAGATGAGCCAGAGTGCAGTCAGCACCAATGAAACAATGGAAAAGTGGGTGAGGGGTGATGAAGGACGATGTAAGATATGAAAATAATAATCTATAACTTATCAAGGGTTCGTGACGGAGGGCAAGTGGGGGAGGGAGAGGCAAAATGGGGAGCTAATATCAGAGTTCAAGTGGGAAGAGAATGCTTCGAAAATGATGATGGCGGCATATGTGCAAATGTGCTTGACACACTGGATGAATGTATGGACTGTGTTGAAATGTTAGAGGCTCCAATAAAAGTTTAAAAAAAAAAGTTATAGTCTTGAAATTCACATGGACAGTTCCACCCTGTCTTAGCGGATTGCTATGAGTTGCCGGTAGTAAGTTTGGTTTTGGAGAAACAAGCAAATACGTGAAAAAGGTTAAGAATCTTTTTGTAAGGCTTATTTCTGAATCTAATGTTCTGGAATGTTCATTTGACGCAGGACCCTAGAAATCTGATGTAGTCAATATTCACAATGTAACTAGGTAAACAATAGTTTCAAGGTTAAAAAGTACCTTTTTTGTCATCTCAGAGCTTTTTGGGTATATTTTTCCAGCCATGGTGTTTCTAGGTCACTCAATAAATGCTGATTTTATACCCTTCTAATCCATGTGTTGTAGAGTTCTTGTGGTTTGGTGGATTGTGCATTGGGCTGCTACACAAAAGGACATCAGTGGGAAACTGAAAACCAGGAAGAGTGTACGCAGACAAATTATGTGCACTCATGCTTAAAGAGTCTGGGAGGCAGATTCTGGTGGAGGGAGGCCTTCATGTTGGAGATACATCCCAGTCACATTCTCCTAAGTAGAATTTATTCCCCACGCTGTCCCCCAGTAATAATGCCAATTTTACAGTGCTGCTTATAAGCATATGGTTGCTACTATACTCTTGAAAGGTTATCTGCCTGCAGGTTGTCTCCTTCAAAAGCAATCAGATCACCCCATGCCAAGTATGGCCCACTCCCTTCTGATAGGGATCCTAGATTGTTCCCCTGGTGAAGAGCTCAGGGACACTTTCAGACAAGGCAGCTCAGAGACAACCAGCATTAAGCCACCATCTCAACTCTAGAACCAGCCCATCGTGTTACATATGTATACCTTCCTATTACATGTATGACGCTAATACAACCCCTTCCTGTTACATATGTGCATGATGTGGATTGCTAGTCCAAGCTTATATAAGGCTGTTAAGAGAATACAATACTCACACTCTGGTTTCAGGCTCCAGGAAGAAGCGAGCCCTTGCATTTCTTGTCTGATGTTCCTTTAATTTACCCTTCAGTTACAAAACTGCCCCTTGGACCCATTCAGTTGTGGAGGCTGGTCCCCCACAGACATCAGTTTGAAACCACCCAGTGTTCTGCTGGAATAAGAGGAGACTTTCTACTCCTATTATGATTTACAATCTCAGAAACACAGAGTCAATTCTACTTTTCCAATAAGGTTGCTATGAGCCAAAATCTACTCACTGACAGTTAGTTTTATTCCACTTGTCCAGCAAGTACATTTATTACTCACTATTGAGTTTTCTTTAAAGATAACATCATGATGGCTTTATAGATAAAACCTAAAGTAAGCTTTTAACAGATAGAATAAAAAGAAATACCCCACAAGAAGGGAAGTGAAGGAATAGCAAGGTAAGGAACAGGAGATTCTATCTATGGCTACCTAAGACTGAAGTATACCTAGACCTGAGATTAGAAAAATTACCTTGTCACCACACTTTTACAGGCCATGAAATCAAAGGAAGAAATAATTGTGAATAATTTTGTAGACTAAGGAATCCACAAAAGATTTTTAGGCATGATTTCAGGTCACTCAATACCTGAATATTTGAGCCATTAAATCTGATGGATTGCAAAGAGAATAACGAGGCTGAGCCAGCACAGTACATTATAGTGATTGTGAATCCCAGCTATGCATTGAGGTGGATCTGCAGTCTATTCCCAACCCCTCTTTTACTACACTAATTAACTTCTCCGAGTTAACAGTTCTTTAAAACCTAAGTGAATTACAATTAAAGATCCTAACATATTAGGGGCAGTTTTAAAAAATTGTCATCGTCCATATTTCTGCATCTCTCATGATTTCCCACTATGTTTAGGCATGGTGCATTTAGATGGCTCCCATGAAGTTTAACCTGGAGCTAACTTAGGATTGAGGGAAATGAGGGGTCAAAAAAGTGAAAAGAAAATAATATGTTAATAAAATATAGGTGAAAATATGTCTACCACTTGTCTGTCTAAAAAAAATCAGTTACTGGCCCTTGTGATTAAAGGAGCAAAAGTCTTCTTGATAGTCCCAGAAGATGAGTCACTTTGCATTGGTAGGCACTCAGAGCTACCTCCTCAAAAGTGAGTCAACCTTAATGAAGTGGATGATTCAAGTTTTCAGGACCTTCATCTACTGATGGAGCATGACTCAAAATGAGAAGTGAAGACTGTAAACATCCACTAAAAATCTAAATGTGGAATGTACAAAATATTGTTAGATGTCAAGCCAGTTCTGAAACATATAGACCCTATGTATAACAGAATTAAACATTGCCCAGTTCTGTGCCATCCTCAAAGCTGTTATATTTGCACCCATTGTTGCAGCCACTGTGTAAATCTTTCTCACTAAAGGTCTTCCTCTTTTTCTGCTGCACTTCCACTTTATCGTGCACGAAGGTCCTCTTCCCAGGGACTAGTCTCTCTTGATTAACCCATCCAAAGTACATGAAATGAACTCTTAGCATCCTCCTCTCTAAGGTGCACTGTGACTGTACTTCTTCAAGACATACTTGCTTGTTCTTTTAGAAGTCCATGGTATTTTCAGTATTCCTTGCCAGCACCATAATTCAAGTGCATGCATTCTTCTCCAGTAATCTTTATTCAATGTCCAACTTTCACATGCATATGAAGGAATTGAAAATACCAAAACTTCGGTCAGGCGCATTTTAAGTTCTCAAAGTAACATATGCCCCACAACACCTTAAAGAGGACTAGTTCAACATATTTATCCAAATGCAACAAGTTGTTTGATTCCTGATTGCTACCATTGATTATGGATCCAGGCAAGATTAAATCCTTGGTGACATCAATCTTTTCCAGAACACTACATTAATACTCATAAAGAACCGATATAAAGAACAAGAGGCAACAGTTGCAAAGGATACTGGGGCTACTGCTTGGTTTAAAATTGGAAAAAGCATGTAACGGGTTTCATTCAGTCTATATGCAAAACAAATAATCCAAGAATTTTGGCTATCTAAAGTGGAACATGGCATCAAGATTGAAGGAAGACTTATTAACAACCAGTCTTATGCACAAGGAGCCCTGGGGACGTAGTGGTTTCCAGTTGAGCTGTGATCCACAATGCCAACAGTTCAAAACCACCAGCCATTCTGAAGGATAAAAATGGGGCTATCTACTCCTATAGAGTTACAGTCTCAGAAAACTTATGGGAGTCTTACCCTGTGCTGTAGGGTTGCCAGGAGTTGGCATCAACTTGATGGCAGTGAGTTTTGTTTTGTTATATATAGTTGATGTAACCTTGCCTGTCAAAAACCCATAAAGTCAATGCATTTCATCATGTAGATGAAGACCAAAGACCATAGCCTTCACAGGGGATTACACCTCAATATAAATCAAGCTTTCTCTCCAGCACAGAATAGCTAATGTTAGCAGCATAAATGATGAAATTAAAGAGATGACTAGAATATTTCAAAAGATAGCTTGAGAAGAAATATCTGAACATTAAAAATAAATAAAAATGACTTATCAACATATCCTGATAAAGGGGAGAAAAAAACTGGTTTCAAAAATGTAATTCTTGGAACAACAATCCATACTCAACGAACCAGCAGTCAAGAAACTGAACAAGATATTGTACTAGGAAAAACCCTGTTAGGAAAGAGCTCCGTAAAGGTTTAAAGAGGACAAAAAAATTAAAGTCACTTTGATCTAAGTTGCACTTGACCCAAATGCTTCATATGCATGCCAAAGCTAAACAGTAATAAAAATGATCGAAAAAAAGAATTGATGCCTTTGAATTACAGTTCTGGAAAAGAACACTGACTGTACCACAGACTTCCACAAAAACTAACAAATCAGTACTGGAGGAAAGACAGGCAGAATGTTCCTTAGATGTGAGGATGGAATGGTTTTTTTGACAAGCTTACTTTGGCTATCATCAGCAGGGGTCAATCACTGGAAAAAGCCATCACACTGAGGACAGCAGAAAGTCAGTCCAAACGAGGGGACAACCCTCAATCAGATAGAATGACACAGCGCCTGCAACAATGGTTTTTAATGTGAGGCTAGCAAAGGACTGGGCCACACTTCATTATGTTATGCATGTCACTGTAAATCAGAGCAACAACGTTGAAGATGACAAATGAGAACTACAAACGCTTTACAAGAGCCAAAATGCACAAAAACAACTACTTGAGTAATGCTTATTTTCATCAGAAGTGTATGGAACACTAACAAAGGAACCGGTCAGTTTTTCTTCCCACTAAACATATTACTGCAAATTTTCCAGTACCTTTTCATAGTTCTAAGCCTTTAGACATTTTCTTTACTATCTATCTAGTTTATCCAATCATTCATTATTCAAATCCATACTTAATGATCTGGGCTCTTTCACTCCCCTTTCCTCATATCCTGCAGGTGCACTAAGGCAAAGCTGTAAACCATTGTTTCATTTTAGCTCGCACAGAAATATATTCAATCCTCTATCTGTCACAGATTTGTGTGGTTGTTTTTTATTTGGGGGTCATTTATCCTGCTTTCCCAGGAGTATATCAAGATGGAACAATTAATTTTTTTCCTTTTGATCTCTAGTGTCATATTTATAAGCCTTGGTAGCTGCTAACCACAAGGCACGCAGTTTGAAACAGCCAATTGCTCTGCTGGAAAAAGATAAGCTTTCTACTCCCATAGAGAGTTACAGTCGAGGAGACTCACAGGAGCAGTTCTACCCCATCCTATACGGTCACTAAGAGTCACTATCATGACACGAATTCTACCTTGCAAGTCTGGCTAGACCAGAGTGTGTACACTGGTACAGATAGAAACTAGAAATACAGGGAATCCAGGGTGGATGAGCCCTACAGGACCAGTGGTGTGAGTGGTGATACTGGGAGAGTAGAGGGAGAGTGGGTAGGAAAGAGGGAACCGATTACAAGGAACTATATGTGACCTCCTCCCTGGGAGATGGACAACCGAAAAGTGGGTGAAGGGAGACGTCGGACAGGGCAAGATATGACAAAATAACTATTTATAAATTATCAAGGGCTCAAGAGGGGGGAGTGGGGAGGGAGGGGAAAATGAAGACCTAATGTTGGGGGCTTAAGTGGAGAGGAAATGTTTTGAGAATGATGAGGGCAATGAATGTACACATGCGCTTTACACAATTGATGTATGCATGGATTATGATAAAGAGTTGTATGACCCCTAATAAAATGATTTTTTTTAAAAAGTCAGGATCAAGTCAATGGCATCAAGTTTTGAATTTCAAATTTTGGAGTGAGTCATGTAGTGGGTTAAATGTTGGACTCCTAACCACAAAGTCATCAGTTCAAAACCACCAGCCACTCCACTAGAGAAAGATGAGGCATACTACTCAATTTGAAGAGTCACCACAGGAGAAATTGTACTTTGTCTTATAGGATTGCTATGAGTCAGAATTGACTAGATGACAGTGAGTTTGAGTTTTGAGTATCAAATTTTAGACCTTGATATTAAATAATCAGTGTTAAATTTCTATTAAATATAAAAGTAAGTTTAGTTTGACAAACTTTTCATATAATGCTAACCAATAGTTAAAACTTAAAAGAATCATATCAGCTCAAAATGAAAGCAAAGTCAGTATTCAGAAAACTATGATGTATAAAACCAAGTTTAATCCTTTTGTATCCAACAAATGATGATTTATATAATCCAATGATGAAAAATAGCATTTTTAGAATTATAATTGTTGCAATACTGCTCTGGATAAATGAATCAATATCACGAGTTTACCTAAAATTAATTTTCCATCTTTAAAAGCATGCGATATGAAGTTGGCAGAAGATATACTGCTTCCTGACAATCACTAAAACTTTAATTGTTAAAAATTACTATTCTGAAGAGTATTCAAAATATGTTCATGATCACATCTTACTATAATCAGGAGTTTAATGTGGTTCAGGCTCCATCCATACAGAGATCATAATTCTGAATTTTTCTAAGTTAGGAAATATTTATTCAGCATATCTTAATCTAATTTGTTTTACCATCCACATTTTAGTGAAAACAACATAAAATTAGTTATATTTAGAAAAATACGAAATAGGGTTCTCTCTTCTTCACTTCTAAACAATTTCAGAATGACATTCATATATTGACACTTCAAAGGCTTAAAAATATTCTTATGACACTAACATCAGCCTGACTGAGAAGACTAGCCACAAAGGATACTTGAAGGGGACTCTCTTAGCTTACAACCACACTGTAATACCAACTGAATGTCAGTATTAGATAACCACACTGCCAGTCAGTTCTGACTCTGGTGGTGCTGTGGGATAAACACTGGGCTGCAACACGCATGATCAGTGTTTCAAAACTACCAGGTGCTCCAAGGAGAAAGATGAAGCTGACTGCTCCCATAAAGATGCAGTCCCAGAAACCCTGTAAAAGTATTGCTGTCAGTCAGAATTGAGTAGAAGGCAGGGGGTTTTAGATTACATATTGTGAACAATCTTTACAATTTTCTGGAGAAATTACCTTATAAATACAATGCTCTTCACAGGGTCATTATGAGTGGGAATCAACTTGAGGTTCCCTTCAAAAAAGATGGTCCAGTTAGCACAGCGGTCTCAAGGGGATCAGCTGGGCCAGTTAAATTCCAGGCAGAGAAGCCAACTGAGAAAGTTATGATGACAACGTCTGGGACCTCAAAAGGGTAGTTTCGAAATATTTCCTCATAGGACACAGGATGATCACAGGGTCTTATCATAACATTTTAAGAAAATGGTCGAATCAAGAAAAGGGCCGGGATAGTTAGTTCTATGAGAAGTTTTTTCCACTATGACAATGTACCTGAAACCTTTGTCAAACATTGAGGTACCACAGAGATAACAACACAGTTATTTCTTTTACACAAAAGAGGTTTGTTTAAAAAGCTTGCCTGTTATAGAATTCATTAAAAAACAATATTGTGATACTGAACTACATATATGTAATTAAAAACATATCTTTTAGACTCTACTAATTTAAAAACAAAACATAAAAAACAAGCAAATAAACTCACTGCCACTGAGTCACTTCTCACAGCAACTCTATAAGACAGAGCAGATCTGCCCCTTTGGGTTTCTGAGGGTTATAAACCTTTACAGGAGCTTCATCTTTCTTTCAGGAAGCAACTAGTAGTACCCACTTAGCCATCAAACAAGTAAGCTATTGTGCCAATTTTTTTAAATGCCTGTACCATTTTTGGTCTCATATAATGTTAAAGATAGGTCAAGAAATTATAGGTATTAATTTGCATGCCCAATTGAATAGTCAAGTATCTAAATAGTATCCATTTCACACAAAGAGCATGCACACTCTATTTTTGCCAAAGATACTCTCCTCCCCAAGATACTTTTGTAAGGCTGTTGTGCTTTAAAAAAAAATTGCTATAAACAGCACAGTGTGTTTTAAATAAATATTATATAGCAGGGGTCAGTTAGCAAAAATTATAGAATGTACAGGTTATTTGCATAAAAATAGGGCACAGTGATGTGATGCAATATTATGGGAAAAGCATTTCTGACTATTTAAAGTTTATATTCATTCTAAAAATGTAACTTAAGATTTAATAATTATGTGTACATTACATATTAAATCTCAGATACATATATGGTTCATCGTGACTTATTTCATGTTCCCTAATTGTAAAAATAATTGTTGTGATTTTTATAATGAAATAAAATTGTAATGGTTATCTAACTTACAGAGCTTTTGACAGATTCTTGAAAGATTTGATCTAGGGCACAATAATTTCATTTCTTGGCAGGAATAAAACATAACTTTTTACAGTAATTGCTTCCCTGGGAGAGAATTAAACCATTTTTTCATTATTAACACAGCAGCACTGCTAGTTTATCTATTATAAATTTCATTTCGGGAAAGAAGCTTACTTTGAATATTATAAATTCTAATAGTGTGTTTTTTCATTTTTTTAAGTATACCTTCAAGGATAAAATAAAAGATAATAAGTAATAACAGAGGCATGCAATATTTAAAATATGTATTAAGACATTTTATGATATAGTATATTGATTCTAAGTTTCAACACACAATTTGTAGTAAGTCCTAATTAAAATGTTTTGGACACACTCAAAGCCTCTCCAACATATTAAAGTACTAGCAAGTATATGGAATAAAGAATAAAAGTCTATAAGAAGTATATCAAATATACCACATATACTCATGTATAAGCAGTTTTTCAGCACATTTTTCATGCAGTTTTTGTGGCAAAGTTAGGTGCCTCAGCTGATATTCAGGTCGGCTTATACTGGAGTATCTATGGTGGTTACCTAGCTAGAAATAATTTTATAATTTCTGAATTATACATAATCAATGATCTCCTAGTTGGGAAAAACACGATCAATTTAAAGAACTGTCTGAAATTACTCCAAAAATAAGCAAACAAAAAAATTTCTCAAAACAAAAAGATTACATTTTATAAATAATTAACAAAATACAAGCAGTAGTAGGCTAGCTACGAGATTCAATGTAAATAATTCCAGAGATCTGGTAGTTTGGCTCATTTTCATTTATTCTTTCAGCAAGCATGTATAGCCTTAACAAGAGGGTTGATTATAAAGATGATTAATATTCTGATTCAATGGTAAAGATAGTTTCATTTTATTGGTGGACATTATTCATATACATATATTAAAAGAATATATTAGACAGACAACTATCACAATGACCCAGAATAGGACAATTTTATACTCACACAGGATAGCAAAATAACTTTAATTTTTTTAAACCAGTTTTATTGGCACTTCATTCACGTATCATACAATTCAATAGTTCGATCATTATCAAGAAGAGTTGTACAATCATCACTACAATCAATTTTAGAATATTTTCTTCTTCCTTGTACTCATTATTATTTAAGCAATTTTTTTCCAAGTTGGTCTGACGCTTTATTTTTCTTCTTTTTTTTTGATCGTTTTATTAGGAACTTTAATTTTTAAAAAAGATACTTTAAGTAGGGCAGAGATAAGAGGGAATAAAATGGCAAGAGAAAAAGAGGCATGCCATTGCAAGATTATACTTATAGTAAAGGAAAATGTTTATTCTTTCTAAACAAAATTGTTTAACTATATAGTTCACTGAGTCTTATGCATGCATCTTATTCTACTCCATTCCTTAGGTTACTTTATTCTTTAAAAGGACCTGGTTGGTCATCTATTTTGAAAATAATAGCTATTGAAAACTTTTGGGGATAGCAGTGGAAAATTATCCGATATATTGGCCCTGATAAACCCCTCAGAGTTAAATGCATTCAAAATATGGTAAGGAAAGTGCTGCCCCCTCAAAGTGCAGTCAATTTCAATGACACGGATTGAGCGAAACTTTTCTAGACCTTCATTTGCTGATATGGCACAACTCAAAATGAGATGAAACAGCTACAAACATAAATAATCAGAATATGGAATGTATCTATAAACAAAGATATATAAGATTTAGATAGCTTTTCCCACAGATTCTAAAATTTTAATCTAGATTCATGTAGATAATATGAATACTAAAGTGCATCTTAAAATTATTTTATTTAAGTTCTCTTTTATTCAAAAAACAAAAATACTCTTTATTGTGAATTAGGTGAAGGAATGTAGAGCAGACAAGTTTTCCATTCAACATTTCATACACATTTTATTTCAACTCCTCCAATGGACCACCATTTGAATACTCCTGCTTCCATTCCTCCCCATTGCCTAAACCTCATCGTCCTTGAGTAAATGCTGCCCTTTTGATATTAAATCAGTAGTTCTCAACCTTCCTCATGCCGCGACCCTTCAATACAGCTCCTCATGTTGTGGTGACCTCCAATGATCAAATTATTTTCATTGCTACTTCATAACTGTAATTTTGCTATTTTATGAATCGATCGACCCTTGTGAAAGTGCCATTCAACCCCCAAAGGGGTCACGACCCACAAGGTGAGAACCGCTGTGTTAAATCGATTATTCTAACTAAAAATCATTGATTATTCTATTCTAATTATTAGAATAATCATCGATCGTCTGGATGTTCAATTCCAAACCCGAAGGGGGGTGAAGGGTCATAATCTTGGGGGTCACACCATCTCTATCCAATCAGTAAGCCCGGTTTCTTTTATGATTTTGAGTTTTGATGCACATTTTCTACTACTCTATTCAGAACCTTCTGAAATGAGTCTTTGCAGAGCACTTGATAATGGTAACCAGGCAGAATCTAGTTCTTCTGAAAGTCTGAGTTTTAGAGAGTGGTCTGTGTGTGGTCCCTGAGTCCACTGCACTGATCATTTCCCCGTGCCTTTTCATTTTCACCACTCTTCTTTCCTTTGGATGGATTGCTGTTCATGAGCTTTTAAGACCAAAGTAAAGCATCCTTATGTGTTGATTTTATAAGATGCTTATTAATGATTTGAATACAATGCATTTTTCATGAACTTCTTGTTGTTAGGTGTCATTGAGTTAGTTCAATTCATAGTAACCCTATGCACAACTGAACGAAACACTGCCTGTTCCTGCACCATTCTCACAATTAATAGGTATGAGCCCATTGGTGCAACTATGCCAACCCATCTCCTCAAGGGGCTTCCTCTGTTTTCCTGGCCCTCTACTTTACCAGCGTGATGTCTTTTCTCCAGGGCCTCATTGCTCAGGATAGCATGTCTAAAGTACCAGAGATGAAGTACTTTGGATTACAAATATAAACAGACTTTTAAAGTGTATGAAAAATATCCATTATATTTTAATTTCCCTCTTCGTCAAACTTTTTGAAGACCCCTTATGGTATTATACTTATGGTATTATACTAATGAGGTATTATCATTTGCACAGCCTTATTTAGAAGTTGTGGAAATATAACTTTCAAATGCCTTTTAAAATTAGGATATATAACCTTACTTTGAATTATGATTTATATAATTGTGCTCAATTTTACTAGTAGGATGAAGATAATATCCTGGCTTTTAAAGACCACATGGGTCTATTTATATAATAATCTTTCCAATGTACTAAAGATTATCCATAACTGGGAAAAATTTAAACTATATGAGCTAGTTAGCGAGTAATTTATTCCTTTCTCTGTTGTACAGTTGATGGTTTTGTCTTCTCTCTCTCATTCCCTTCCACTTTAACATTTTCTCTTTTGGAATCTCTGGATTCTCAGAATGTTTTAACTGAATTAGATGAAATTTAAAATAATAAAAGCATTCATATTTTGTAGTTCTACAATTCCCTCCCTGTGCATGTTCTTTCAAGATTTTAATTAAATATTTAGAGGAAAAGATTTTTTTTCCAGATATGTCTTACAATTTTGAAAAGCTGAAAAATATAGTTTGAGGTCCTATTGGAGAAGATTTATTCATCTATTCAAACTATCGTGGAATTGAAACTGCGTAGGGAAAAGGCATAAAATAGCAATAACAAATGCTAGAAACTAAGACTGGTTAAAGAAACAACAGCAGAATGTTTTGCCAATGCCCAACGACACAGAAAAAATATAAAAATCCCAAACTAATCAAAAGGTGGGGCAAATAATGTGTATAAATCTAGAAGAATTCCAGTTTCTGATACTCACTAGTGAATTACTTGAGATGTCTGTACTTCTATAGCAAATATACTACCTGGCATTTATTAATCTCTAATAAATATTTATTGGAAGAAAAAAAAGAAACAAATAATATGTAGGATCCCAAATTCTACTTTGAATTTGCTGCATATTTAAATGTATCAATTCCTATTATCTATAAGTTTGGGGGTCTTTTTTGCTTTGATAATGCTAGCATTCCCTTTGCTGATTAGATGATGTTACAACTACGGAATATCTTTTGTTAAGTATTTCTTCTATAAAAAATACTTTTTAGTTCAAATAATGAATCTGTGTTACAGTGGCTGAAGTACTCAGCTCTGAACCAGAAAGTCAGGCCAGCAGTTCAAAACCACTAGCTACTCAGCAGCTGAAAGATGCGGCACTCTACTTTGTAAAGATCTGCAGTCTCGGAAACACTTTGGGGCAATTCTGCTCTGTGTGACTGGTCACTATAAGTCACAAATCAAATCAACGGCAGTGGATAGTTAAATATGCTCATACAATGTCTAATACAGCCTTGGAAACAGTCGGGCAGTGCCTTTGGAACAACTCTCAAAACTCTAGTACGTTCAAAAACCCTGGGTCACGAAAGTGTATCTCACTGGACAAAGTGCGGCTAACTTAGAAGTATTATATTAATAAAGCTCCCTCAAATTCAGCATTTAGCATTAAACTTTTTATACATATTCTTTAGAATACAGCTGTTAGTCTCATTCACAAGTGAACTACCATTTACGCAGTGGACTTTGTTGTTGTTATACATAGCAAACTCTGAGCAGTCCTCAGGCAGTCCTAAAATCCCAATCTTAAAAAGATATAAAGAGAACAATGCCTTTATTCACCATCACCTTGAGAGGTATAAGCTGAATATGACCTTTATTTTATTGAGTGCATTTCATTCAAGGCGATGGTTTAACAACAGACAGTAGTTGTGGTTCTGTGTAACCACACAGTTGCATAGTTCCCCAATAGCTACACAGTAATGACTGGTTCTGATGATTTTCATGCTGTTAAGTGGACCATCAGTACTTGACTTGTCCCATTACATAGCATCCTAACAGTAACAAACAAATAAACTTGCAAATCAGCACATCATCATACTGCCTGCACTATTAATTTTCTTTGCATTCCCCATATTCATTTATTTTTAAGTTCCATGCAGTGAAACTTACTTTGTTAACATTTTTGGGTTCTTCTACAAATATTTTATTCAACAGCTAATACATGAAACTGGCTAGTCACTAACCTTCCTTAGTAATAAAAGAAAAAAACAGTACAACAAAAACCCAAAATACACTGTACAATTTTTTATTATGTTTGTTTGATCCAGTTATCTCAGTCCAGTTGGTAAACTTAATTATGACAGATGCAAAAGTTCAGAGGTGACATGGTCTACTATACATGAAATATATTGATTATCAAAAACTATGTCACTCTGACTAGGTTTTCCACAAGTGTGTACTGTTCATTTCTAGGTGAATGAGATTGAATGCCTCAGGCTATTGTAAAAGCACTTCTGAAGAAAGCAATTCAAAACATAGGCCCTGTTGACAGAGTAGTAATAACATGCCTTCTATAAGGGATCATGCTACCTCTCTCCAACTGTATAAGGAGCCTGGGTGGCATGGTGGCTCTATGTTCGGCTGCAACTGCAAAGTCAGCAGCTGGAAATCACCAGCCTCCCTGCGGGCCAAAGACAGGGCTTTCTATTCCTGTAAAGAATTCCAGCCTTAGAAACTAACAGGGGCAGTTCTACCCCGTAATATCAGGTCACTATTAGTCAGCATTGCCTTGATGACAGCGAGATCCATCTATAGAAGAATTATTAAAATGTGTAATAGAATTACAATTATTTCAGATAGGTAGATCTTCTAAAGTATGCAATGCATATTGTTTTATCACCTTTTCCAAAGGTTGCTTATGAAATTTCTAATATATTGGATTAAAAATAATCTATCCACAACTGGGGAGACAATTAAATACTGTTTTGCCATTTTTTTCTTAATGATTTTTCTCTACTTTTGAATCAATAACAATAAAATAAAAACAGCATATTAGAAGTTAAATGCCTTGTCTGTATTGTCTCATAAAAACTTACAAGAATATCCACCTCTCTGGCCAAGAGCATAGTACTGCAAATGTCTTTGTAACTGGAAGGTCCTGTATTTCCAAGAGCTTTATGATTTCTTTAATTGTACTAAACTATTCAAGTCCAAAGAAATTAAGCAGACTCAAAAAGTTTATATAAAAAATGGAATTAAAAGATAATGAAAAATGTCCACAAAGTTTTTGAACCTCCCTCATGTTCTTATAAGAATTGGGACATATTAATATTTTTAAATATCTTGAATATGGGCTTACATTTTACCCTTCCTATAAGTTTTTGACTAAGATAACTAAGTTGAAATACACAGTTTTGAAAATCAGATGTATAATTTTTTTTTAATAAATATTTTTAATGTGTTCCTCTGTGTTGTCAAACTATCTCCTCTAAAAAGTCAAACCACTTTTCTAAATGCTAAACCAGACCAAACCAAATCCACTGCTATCAGCTCAATTCTGACTCAAATAAGTCCCATAGCAAAATATAACTGCGCCACAGGTTTCTACGACAAAAGATTGTTCATATCTTTCTCCTACAAGTACCTGGTGGGTTTGAACTGCCAACCTTTCTGTTAACAGCTAAGTACTTAAGAAAATATATCAACTGGGGAGATTTAAGAAAAGAAAACAAAAGGCTGAATCATCAAAGCAGCAGCACTACAATGTCAAAAACAGGGATAACAATGGGCTCGTCTTAGGATTTCCGATTTCACTTTAAATTACATCGCCACACAGATTAATATTAGAGTTATGCTTATGCTAACCTTTAGACCCATCACTTGTCTGTCAGATTATCATACTGTGGTGACGTGTTTTGTTGTGATATGAGAAGCCATGTCACTGGTATTTCAGATGCCAGGAGGGTCACCCAAAATGAACAAGTTTCAGCAGAGTTCCTAGACTGAGAACTGGCAAATGAGGACTTAGCTCTCCACTTCAGAGGAAGCAGCTGCTGAAAGCCTTAAGCATAGCTTTGAAGCACTGTCAGAAAGCCTAAACAAAGGACAGAGAACATTATCAGAGGCAGTACCTGAAGATGAGCCCCTCAAGTCTGAAAGCACTGGAATTGTGACTATGTAGGACCTGTTTCTTGGAGTGGGGTCTACCAGGACAAAGCAAGTCAGGTAAAGCCCGTGTGGAATCGTCATTTGCTGAAGGGGCATGACTTACGGCAAGGAGAAACTGCTGCAAAAATCTGCAAATCATCAGAGCTCAGAATGTGCAAAGAATGAATCTAGGAAAATTGGAAGTCATAAAATGAAATTAAATGCATAAAGATGGATATATCCTAAGCATCACTGAGCAGAAATGGGCTGGTATTGGGCATTTTCAATCAGAAAATCATACGACTTACTATACTGGGAAATGCACAATCAAGAGGAGAGGTGGGACATTCTTTGTCAGAAAAGATCTTGCTAAATCCATCATGAAGCACAATGCGATCTTTGAACAGATTTTACCTATCTGCCTTCAAACAAGTCCAATTATTTACAACTATTATTGAAATTTCTGCACCAATAACAAAAGCTAGTGATTAAGAAACTGAAGAATTTTACCAATGACTTCAGTCACTGGTTGATCAAACATGTAATAAAGATTCATTCATAATTATTGGAGTTTGGATGCAAAAGTTAGACACAAAGAGGAAGAAAGAGTAGTTGAAAAGGATGGACATAGTGATAGTTATGAAGCTGGAGATCGCATGATAGAATTTTGCAAGCCATCAACTTGTTCATAGCAAATATCTTTTATCAACACAAAAAGGTGACTATAAACATGATGGAATACACCGAAATCAAACTGACTACATCTGTGGGGAGTGAAGATGGAGAAGCTCAATATCAGCAGTTAAAACCAGACCAGGGGCCAACTGTGGAACAGACCATCGACTGTTCATATGGAAGTTCAGGACAAAGCTGTAAAAATTAAGACGAGTCTAATCCACCTGGATTTTTGTGAACATCTCAGGAAGTGATTTGAAGCACTGAACTCTAAGGGAGGAGACCTGAGGAGCTGTTGAAGGATATCAAGACCGTCTTTCATGAAGAAACAAACGGTCCTTAAAAGGACAGGAAAGAAAGAAAAGAGCGATTAAAAAAAAAAAAAAGATCGAAGTGCATGTCAGATGAGACTCTGAACCTTGCTATTAATCATAGAGTAGCTAAAGCAAATGGAAGACAGGATGAAGTCAAAGACATAGATAGAAAATTTCAAAGTGAGCAAATAGAAAATTTTTGTGGGCAAAATATTGACTAATGCAGGAAGCTATCAAACGAAGATGGAAAGAATTCAGTGCCCCAAGACAAAGTGGTTGACATTGCACCATTTCAGCAAATAGCACATGAGCAACAACTAATGATGCTGAAGAAGTTCAAACAGCACTAAATGCGTTAGCCAAAAAACAAAGCTCCAGGAATTGATGGAATACCAACTGAAATGTTCCAGCAAGCTGAAGAACTACTGAAAGCACTCACTCATGTATGCAAGAAAATTTAGAAGACAGCTACTTGGCCATCTGACTGGAAGAGATCCATATTTGTGTGCATTCCAAAGACAAGTGACAGGATAAAATGCTCAACTTATAGAACATCCAACAATAATTGCAGCAGTACACTGACAAGGAACTCAGAGAAATTCAGGCCAAATTCTAACAAGAACGTGGAACAAAGAATATCATTGCTGTTCTCTTAGCTCATAGCTGAGAATGGCAGAAAGCTACTTACTTGTGTTTTACTGACTACACCAAGGCAAGGGGTCATTATACTAATTTCTCAACATCTGTATATTTCACAAATAAACAATATTTGTATACATTTTCAAGTCAGAGGGGGTAAAAAAGCAAATTTTCATGCCTTTCTTAATCTTTACCCACCTAATTGTAAACCTCAAGGAGGCTGGTACATTAGCCGTGGTCTATTGCAATTATTTCCCAACCACCCAAAGGAAAGGGCAGACAACAAACTAAATTATGTGAATTCAATGGCAGTTACTTATGTGAACTATACTACTGAGTAAACAACACATCAGTTTCACTTTTAATTGTGTAGTGAATAGTTCCTAAAACTCTAATACAATGACTGGCAGGATGCTTAATATTGTCATTTATTATGCAGTATATTAATTTTAACACTATCATATACTATTTCTTACATCATTATTTTACTGCCATAATAGGAAACAAAGTTGAAACCATAACCTATGTATGCAAATTTGATATCATCGGTACATTGCTTGTTTTTTAGTCAGGATTAAAGCAGCCCTCATCCAAATAAGAGTCTATATAGTATATACACACAGGGGTTTCAAAAAGATCATGGAAAAAATCCATTATCTTTTTATTTTATATTTCATTTTCCACAAAAGTCTCCTTATGTGTGTGTGTATATATATGTCGCAAAGTTTTTGAAAAGAGAAAGAGTATCTATCCTGATTTTACAAATAGAATTCTAAGTACTACGCATAATCTATGGTTCCAATATTAATCCTGTATTGAACAGGTTCAGGTTCAGAGGACTAATGCTTACAATGTGCACTTACCACCTGTCCATTGTGAGGGTTCTTATGCGCATATGGAGGTCCACGGATATGATTCCACATCTGACCAGAAGTCATAGCAAAGACTATACACTGAAAAACAGGTACAATGTTACAACATTTAAACCAAAGAATACCAGAATATTGCATTTTCCTAAAGGAATGGTCAGGAAACTACCTTTTAAAAGTTTTCTATTAGTTCAACCTATAAACTTTTTTTCATTTATTAACCGTGGAACCTTATGTAAATTACTCATTATCTTTTTAGCTCAGATTTATTTTGAAGCTATTACATATGTTCAAAAATATACTGTTAACTAAATTGGAGATATAGAAATCATCCAGCAAGGTGATAATCCGATATTATGTGCTAAACAGAGCCATCAAAAGTATTAAATGAGACACTGGGTATATAGTGACAATTTAAAGGACACAATAACCATCTTCTAGATATTATAAATTTCTTTCCTGTATTAGAATCACCAATATTCTACATCCTTGCATTAGTTCTGTAGTTAAATACTTTTAGCAATGTAAATTCAGGTGTTTAGAGATGGAAGAAATGTTTTTTTTAAAGATCTGATTAGGAATAAACTCATATGCCTGCTATACCTACTACAAATGCTTTTACTTAGAAAATTAATCTAGAAAAATTCAAGTCTTTATAGGAAAAGGCAGTATGAACTGCAGCCAGAGGCAATCATGATGACTTAGTACAGGCATGTTTTACTTAAATCATCTAATATTTTTAAATTTGTCAAGTAGAATACCAGTAGACTAGAATATGTTCTTCAGTTTAAAAAGTACTCAGCATTTTCTATTGTCTATCTTTCCCACTGTACTATTTCATTTAGCTACTGGCTTTCTGTAGGTATTTGAAATTGAGGCCTAAGATGAGCAGAGATTCACAGCAAGATTGAATCATGCAAGATTGTGGTCTAACCCTTCTATGTATGTATAGGTTGCAAAGAAAAAAGAGGATACAAAAGGGTAAAAAAAAGATAAAGGATCTTTGAGTCCAGAGAATACATTATGGATCTACAATTACTTACAAATCAAGGTGCTTCAATAGAGAAATAAATACAAATATGATATGACAGGTTAAAAATGTTAACTCAAATATCTCATGTTTTAAAAAAAATACTTTTGATATCAATGCATACTACTCAGCTGAGAGCCACAACCCAAAGGCATTCCACTCAAGGTCTGTGAGTCAGCAAGCCCAGCTTGCCAATTAAGTGCCCCCAGAGCAGCGGTTCTCAACCTTTGGGTCACAACCCCTTTGGGGGCCAAACGACCCTTTCACAGGGGTGACCCGATTCATAACAGTAGCAAAATTACAGTTATGAAGTAGCAACGAAAATATTTTGATGGTTGGAGGGGTCATCATAACGTGAGAAACTAATTAAAGGGTCATAGCATTAGGGGGGGTGAGAACCACTGCCCTCGGGATTCTCTTGCAGTAAGCCTCAGGCAAGACACTCAGCTTCACTTCCATGGGTCAGCAAGTCCAGCTTCTCCAATAAGTGCCCAGAGGCACCACACTCCAAGCCTGCCCACTGCGCAAAAGCATCTGGCTTTACTATTGCTCTGTGGTTTGGGAAGTCCACCACTCTATTCCATGCTCTGGCTCTTGGTTCTGTTGCTGCTCTCTTCTGATGTTATGCTTGTCTTCTGCATCTAGGAAGTTCACTGTGCTGGGATCCCAAGTCCAAACCAGATAATGCTCTACACATCGCACTATTGCTGGTAGTGAGATTCTTCCTCCTGCTTCTAACTTCTCAAATTTTACATGCATTCCGAATGTCATTCCAGGGAATCCTATTTACAATTATTCACAGGTGAATTCTATCAGTATCTTCCCTCACCTTTTTACCAGACCCAAGAAGGAAAATGCCGTTTGGCAGGATTTAGAAACTTCAGTTTAAAGACCCACAATAAGTGATTCACTGCCAACCAAGATGATGGAAAGCCCCAGAACCAATTAAGTGTGTTAGCATTTTAGTAAAGGGGGGCAGGCCAAGCCTATGAACTGTTTTGTTGGTGAAAGATAGGGTTATCCAGAATGGACTTCATGGCAATGGGTCTGTTCTTGTGTCTTTCATCCTTTATAGTTGCTAAGGAGTGCTGGTGGAGAAGATTACAAGTTGGGTTTCTCACCACAAGGTAAGTAGTTTGAACCCACCGACTTCACCCAAGAGAAAGAGAAAGCTTTCAGAAACCTGCGGAAACAGTTCCACTCTGTCCGAGAGAGTGGCTAGCTAGACTCATCACAATTGATTCAGAGGCAGTGAGCGCGGTTTCTAAACAAACATTTGTATTTCTGGTTTTGCTTTTATTTGCTTGTCTATCCTTGCCTTCCTTGTTTTAGTGCTTCCACTGACAGTCCTACTTTCAACTATGGATAACAACGAAACATGATACAGCATAAGACCAAACATGTGAGGGTAAAATGAATTAGAGCCTAAAGACATGTAATTCAGGTTTGAATAGCCTGACTAACGTGCTTTCAAAAATATACTACCAAAACATTTTTGGATGATTAGAAGATATTTTCAAATGTGACATGATGGCAGGTTGTGGGGAAAAGCTAAAGATTCAAGCATTTTTATCACTGTAATTTAGAAAGATGGTATTAGCAATAATATTAAGAACAGATTGAAAATAAAGTAAACTTGAAGCACAGAAACCAGTATAGAATCTGATACATAACTATCTACAAAAGACTACTGTTCTGGTCTTTGGATGTAATAAGAATCAAGAGAAGGAGGCATATAGGAAAAGTATTTAACAGGTGGAGTCAATGGACCTCAGTGATTGGTTCATTGATTGGGTGTGATGGGAAAATAGTCAAACTTAACTCCCAGATTTGCGCCACACCCACTGTGATACAGAAGAAGGCCCACCATGTGAGGGTAAAAGGAAGCCGAGTCCAAAGGTATGAAATTCAGGTTTGAATGGGTTAACTAATGTGCTTCTAAAACATACAACCAAAATATTGGGGGGGTGGGGGGAAGACTTCAAGACTGCCAGGAGACATTTTCATCTGTGATCTGATGGTAGAGATCTGGGGAAAAGTTAGAGTCAAGCATTTTCATCTTACAGTTGATACTAGGGTAGTGAAAATGGATGAAAACTGTTAAGAATAGGGAGGGTGAAAAAACTGAAAAGCAGATGAAACTAGGAGAATAAGAGTTTTCAGGAGTGTCTGTAGCACACTGAAAACAAGTAAAGAAAATGAATTAGAGAGGATGAGGAAATCAGCTGTGTCAATGCTGAGGAGACATCAATATTACAAAGAACTGCTAAAGCTTCCATTTAATTCCTTGGAAACCATCTGTGCCGTTGGCAGGGGTATTTTCCAAGAACTAGAGGGCCAAACGTCTTTTTAAAAAGAATGAAAAAACTTTTAAGAAGTTGTGGTATAAAGAGCATGAGAAAATAAAATATACAGAAGGTGAAATGGTGTTAAATTTTTTTCTGGATGCATTACAGGATGATTTCACTAATACAGTGATTTAGTAGTAAGGAATGTTGGGAAAAGGGACAATTTTTAGAGTACTGCAATCAAATAGGTAAGAAAAAGCATATTTAGTAAACAAGTAGAATGAAGTATTAGTTTTAGAACAGAGCAAACCGTTAAAGTAGTACCACCGGGCACAAATCCCATTATAGCTTCAATAGGATAAAAGCAAATCTTTACTGTCACTAACTGATGATCACTCCACGTTGTAGAAGAGTGCATTCTACGTGAACCAGTCATCAACTGCCCATGGAAGACGTAGTCAAGAAACCAAACAGCGTACCGTACTATGCAAACACCCGTTAACATTTCTAAGAAAAAAAGATGTCTCATTGATGACTAAGGTGGCACTTGAACCTAAAAACAGCCTTTTCAATCACTTCATATTCAGACAAAATGGAGGACTAATACATTTGCACTGTGGTGTTGTCAAACAATAAATGTCAGATATGCCATAGGCTGCAAAAAGAACTTAAATAAATCAGTCTTAGAAGTAATACAAAAGGATATCCCTTAATGAGGGCAATGTGACTTTAATTTGCTTACTTTGAATATACAAGTAATCAGGAAAGATCAAGGTCTAGAAAATAACATAATATTTGATAAAGTAGTGGGTCAGAAAAAATAGGAAAATCATTAATGAGAAGAACTGACAAAATAGGAAAACTAGATATAATATAAATATAAAATATTAAAAAGTATAAAATGATCATAAGGATGGTTTAAGATCAGGCCAGAGTTCACTGGGGAAACTCATAAGATCACAATGAGTCAGAACAGATATGATGCCAACCAGCAATAGTACAATACCTGAAGATAATTTTTTTCAATTATTAACATAGATGAAGATCACAAAAGAATTACATATATTTGGTCAATAAGAGACATACTGATATTTTTGTATCACTGCTTTAAAATGTTACTTCCTTATACACTTTACCAATTTACATGTATGAGAAAAACACTCAAATTCTTTAAAATAATGAGATTTTTAATTTATACAATAACTACATTCTGCTAAAACATTTTTTTAAATCTCATCTTTAAAAAAAGATTTATTCAAGATGCCAAGAAATTATGTAATAGAAGAACAAAGAATAAATATGGCATATCTGCTGAGTCATTTGAAATAGTGACATGTATTTATAGTACATACTCAGAACTGTTCTCGTAGCTGTGACATTTTTTATAATAAACAAAATAATGAATAAACACTAACTTCAAAAATGCAACTTAGTCTGTTCATAAAAGAAATCTAAATAAGTGTAATGGATGTGTTCTTTTTTTATTTTTAAAATTTTAAATGTCTAGTTACTTTTATTCATTTGGAATTTTAATTTTTATACTTCATTTAATTAGAATCTGAATTTTAACTGATATATTTATATAAGAGGGCATAATTCATAAATGGTACAACTCAATGAATTTTCACAAAGTGAAGCACCCATCGTCAATCACCAAGACCAAGAACTAGAACACCATTGGAAAAGCAGAAACCTCTTATGGCTCTTTCTAATCATTAGCTAGATTTACTCTGAAGGGATAAAAGTATTTTCTTGAAAACACTAAATCACACTGCATATTAATTTTCACCTTCAGTAGATGCTACAAAATACATTTCTAAGAGGTTAGAAAAATATTTTATTCCAACTAGCTGTATATGACAGTCCCAACTGATTCATGGACTAACAAACGATTAGTATTATCTACTTTATTTGCATGTGTTCCCTTTAGCTATTCTAGTAGGCATGTGGTAGTACAGTCTTTCCCCAAAAGTAAGACATCCCCGAAAATAAGACCTACTTACAGTTTTGCCTCTCGCTGAAATATAAGACATCCCCCCCAAAAATAAAACCTCCCCGATAATAAGGCCCCCCAGAAGCTACCATAACTCGACCGCAGTGGCAGCAGCGGGCGCCGCTGCACAGTTAACTGGTGGCTGCAGCGCAGCTGGAGCAGACAGGAAGTACAGGGTCTCTTTTAATTAGAGAGCCCGCAAAAAGAGTTCAACAACAAATGTATACCATATTCTTCATGGAAAAATAAGACATCCCCTGAAAATAAGACCTAGCTCATCTTTGGGAGCAGAAATTAATATAAGACAGTCTTATTTTTGGGAAAACAGGGTAGGATACTGTGATTCTAATTTTTATGTTCCTGGTAATTACTGAAGTTGAATACTTTTTCATGTATTTAGTGAAATTTGGACTGTTTTACAAAGTAGCCAGCAAATCTATTGCCTACTTAAGAAATTGTCTTCTGCTGACTGTTACGTAAAAGATCTCTATACTTCCAATAACAAATCCAAGTTAAATACAACAGAGTCAGAGAAACAGAACATCTTTTTCAGGCCTTGAGCACTAAAGTGACTTGTTCTGTTGGTCGGTGTTTGGCAAATACCTATGTAGATAGCTCAGCTTGTCTTATTTTTAAAAAGTCATTTTATTGGGGGCTTGTACAATTACTATCACAATCCATACATACATCATGTCAAGCACTTCTGTACATTTGTTGCCATCATCATTCTCAAAACGTTTGCTTTCTACTTGAGCTCTTGATATCAGCTCATCTTTCCCCCTCCCTCCATGCTCCCCCCTCCCTCATTAACCCTTGATAATTTATAAATTATTATTTTGTCATATCTTATACTGTCAGACATATCTCTTCACCCACTTTTCAGTTGTCCATCCCCCAGGGAGGAGATAATATACAGATTCTTGTAATCGGTTCCCCCTTTCTACCCCAACTTCACTCCACCCTCCAGGTATCGCCACTCTCACCACTGGTCCTGAATTCCCTGTTTCCAGTTCGTATCTGTACCAGTGTATATCCTATGGTCTAGCCAGATTTGTAAGATAGAATTGGGATCATGATAGTGGGGGGAGGAAACATTTAAGAACTAGAGGAAAGTTGTATGTTTCATTGTTGATATCCTGCACCCTGACAGGATCGTCTCCTCCCCACAACCCTTCTGTAAGGGGGTGTCCAGTTGCCTACAGATGGGCTTTGGGTCTCCACTCTGCACTCACTCTCATTTACAATGATATGATTTTTTGCTCTTTGATGCCTGATACCTCATCCCTTCGACACCTCTTCAGAAATGAAAGTTCCGAATTTTTAAGTTTAGTTTCATTATTTCTTCTAATATTGTGCTGCTGTTAGGTGCCATCAAGTCTGTTCTGACTCATAGCAATCCGAAGCACACAGAAAACCATCCTCACGAAATGCCTGAGGTTCACTCCTGCAGCCACAGTGTCAGTCCATCTTGGAAACAGTCCTTCACTTTTTTACTGCCTCTCCACTTTATCAAGCATGATGTCCTTTTCCAGAGACTGGTCTCTTCTGACATGTCCTAAAGTCGTGTGACAAAGTCTTTTACCATCCTCAGCAATATGGAGCATCTGGCTGTACTGCACTTCTTTCAAGACAAAGTTGTCTTGGCAGTCCACAGTACTTTCAATATTCTCTGCCAGCACCATGCTTCAAATGCACTGATTCTTCTTCAGGCAATTTTCAATGTCCTACACTTTTACAGGCATCTGAGGCGAATGAAAAATATCATGACCTGGGTCAGGCACCCCTTATATCTCAATGTAACATCGTTGCTTTTCGACATTTAATGAAGTTTTGTGCAGAAGATTTGCCCAATGCAATATGTCATTTGATTTGACTGCAGCTTCCATAAGCATTGATTGTGGATCCACACAAAGTGAAATCCTTGCCAATTTCAACCTTTCCTACATAGTTATAGTTTAGTTCTAATTTGGTTACCACGTACGTTCTAAGACAATCACAAAGATATATTTCTTTGAAAAGAGCCAATCTTTACATTCCACATTTAAATTTCCAATTCAACTAAAGTCCAATGTAAGAAGTAAACCTTGAAACCCCCCCCCCCTCCATATGAATATTCATTTTGGCACCATTTACTGAATATATCATACACACACTTACTGACCACATGATTATATATGTATAAAACTATACTCCATTGCTTTATATATCTTTTATGAAATACCACTCAGTAATTATTAAAAATCAATAATAAATTAAAATTGTCCAGCAGTTAATATTTTTAATATTGTACTATTATTTGTACTTATAAAGAATCTTACTAATTTTCACACAAAAAATATTTGCTGAAAATGTTAAAGGTAAAACTGAACATCTTTAAAATGTTGAATTTTATAATCCAGAACACATTACGCTATTTGCTCAAGATTTAAATTTTTTTCTTTAAATAATCCTTGGTATTTTTAATGTAGAATTTTTACATAACTTTTGGTAGATTGATTCATAAGTATTTGTGTTTCTACACTTATGGAAAGAAATGACATATATTTCAATTTATTTTGGTTAATAGTATATAGAAATAAAAATGTTTATGTAAATATACACACGCGCGCGCGCGCGCGCACACACACAGTCTCCATTACATTACTGAAGGAAAACATCTTGTACGAGACCTCAAAAGTTAATAGAAATTTTCCAATTATCTTTTCATTCCATTTTTCCATGAACTTTCTGGTGCCCCTCATCTTATTACTTGAATGATGCACTTAACACCCTTGGCTCCTAAGCAAAAAGTTGAAAGTTCAAGTACACCCAGGGGTACCTTATTATAAAGGTCTACTATGAAAAAGGTTAGCAGTTGAAACCCTCTGGATCACAGTTCTAATCTCTATGTGTTGTTGGAGTCTACTTATTAGGACCTGTTTTTATTTTTGTTGTTTTCAATTCCAAAATATAGAGTATTCAAGTTGCCTCCCAGATTTTTTTTTGGAGGGGGGGCAGGGTAATCTATTTATTAAAGAAGTTTGAGAAGTTTCTTTTTTCTTGGATGCATAATGAGTATTGAATATATCAAAAGCTTCTTATGCAATTATTGAGATGGTCCTAACATCTTCCTCTTCACCTATAAATGCAGAAATTGCATTGAGAAGTCTTCACACATGAAACCACCTCTGCACTGCTTAACTAAACGCTACATATAATGAATGACCAATGTCAGTAATTTCTAATGTTTTGTTTAGAATAACTCTATCTACATTCATGAGAAAGATTAATCTGTATTTTTTTATTCTCCAGTGTACCTATCAGATTTTAAAATCTTAGCTTCAGAAAGTAAATTGGAAGCTAATGTTCTTCTTTATTTACTGAAAGTTTATCTAATCTTGATAGTATATAAACATAAACTTTGGACACATTAGCCAATTTCAATATGGGAAATCTTTTAACAAAGGGTTCAAATGTTTTAATAAGTTATTAGACAACCCACACAGTGCAATGCCTTTGAATACTCAATAATAACACAGGTAAACATATTCCCAATATTCTCTGCTTTCAGTTCAGCTAAGTTCCATCAGATTTCAGCAATGACAACCATTGTTTCATGTACTCTACTGAGTCCACCTTAAATTTCTGGCAGTTCCTTACTGATATACTACTGAAATATTTTTAATTATCTTTCAAATTTTTATTTACACGTGGTATTAACAATATTGTTCAATAATTCCTTTATCCTATTTAAGTATTTTTCTTTGAAATGGGCACCTGTATGGATCTGTTCCAGGCAGTTGTCCAGGTGGCTAGATTCCAATTTCTTGGGCAGTTCCAGCATTGCATTCTCTGGTTGAAACTTCTTAGCTGGCACTTTGTTAATTGCTGGAGTTGTTTTTCTCCAACATTTCAGTGCAGCTTGGTTCCTTTAGTAATATCGGTTCTTGACCATGTTACTTTCTAAATTGGGTAATCACTAACCAATTTTTGTGGTAGTATGACTGTATATTAACTGCAACTCCTTTTGATAATTCCTGCATTGTTCAATGTTTTGTCCGTAGACTTATTGAATGTTATAATTCAAAATGCTATCTTTTTCTTCCGTTCTTTCTGCTCCAGGTCTTTATACAATCCATTACTCTGCATTTTTGTTTGTTAGTTTCTGCTTTTCAATTCTTTCACATAATCCTTTCTTGCAATCTCTTTAGCTTCTCTTTGTTCAAGGACAAGATTCACAGTCTCTCCTTTCTGACTTTAGTTGTGCTCATTTCATTCTGTCCTGTCTTTTGTGTCCTTCATGGATGATGTTCTTGAACTCATCCCACAAATCTGGTTTTGGTAATTAGTGTTCAATGTGGCAAATATATTCTTGAGGGGTCTTTAAATTCAGGTGGGATATTTTTGAGGTCATATTTTGGCTCTCCTGGGTTTTAGTTTTCTTCAGCCTCAACCCAAACTTGTACATAAGCAACTGAATGTTTGGGTGTCAGGCCAGTTGTCATTCTAATTTTGAATTTAATCAATTTGATTTCTGTGTTTTTCACCTCTTGAGAGGGAAGTAGTCACCATTTATGTTGTTGAAAATGACTTTTCAATGACTAAGTTGTTGGTTTTTAAAATATAATGTGATCTCTAGTATTGTTTCCATCACCATATTTTCAAACTACGACTACTTCCTTTATTTCAAGTTTCACATTCTAATCACTAATGATCAATGTTGCTTGATAGGCTATTGGTTAAAAAAAAAGTAACCTCATTTTCTTCATCATAAGCTTTGGTGCTTGATACATAAACTTGAATAATAGTCACGTTCACTATGCTTCTTGAAGGCCTATGGATATGATCCTATGACTTACAATGTTATACTATAGGACAGATCTTGAAATATCCATTTTGATTATGAATGAGATGCTGATCATCTTCAATTTCTCATACCCGGTAAAGTAGACCATATGAGTGCCCAATTCAAAGTGGACAATACCAGTCCTTTTCAGTTCACCAATGACTAGGATTATCAAACATTATGCATCCATTTCATTTTTAACAACTTTCAACTTTCCGGGAGTCACACTTTATGCATTCAACATTCTGTTACTCAATATTAACATATATTTGTGTTCATTTTGATCATGCAAGATTGGCATATGAAAGTCTTGAAAACATTTTTCGATCCATTATCATTATAATAAAACTTTGAGAATAAAAACTCTACCCACTGCCATCGTGTCAATGCTGAATCACAGCGGCCCTTCAAGGCAGGGTAGAACTGCCCCTGTGGGTTCTGACACTGTAAATCTTTATAAAAGTAGAAAAGCCAGTTTTTCTCTCGAGTAGTAACTGGTGGTTTTGAACTGCTGACCTTGTGGATTGCAGCCCAATGAGTAACCACTACGTGAACACAGCTCTTTAGAAGCCATATTTTGAGTGCCTTCTAAGTTGAGAGGCTCATCTTCCAGTGTATCTGACAGTGTTCTGCTGCTATTCAAAATGTTTACACACGCCCATGTTATAAACAGCAGATTTCTATCTTACACTATCTTGATTTGGATCGAGTTGATTACTACTCATGGGTGTCTTCTAGGACAGGGGAGAACTGGCCCTGTGGGCTTCTGAGATGGTACATGTTTACAGGAGCTGAAAGTTTCATCTTTCGACCGCAGAGCAGCTTGGTGGTCTCAAAAGGCTGACCTTGCAGTTTGTTGCCCAACACATATCCACTACATCATCAGAGTTCCCTCTATTTTGGAAGCTCTCCTAAAACCTGTTCATCCTGGATTATCCTAATAATATTCTAAATGATAACGGCATCATTTCCAGCATCATGGTAGCAGGCAAAACACCACACAACAAACCAGCAGACAAGTGGTAGAGTGAAGACCTATAATGCCAGGAATACCAGTGAAAGAAATAGCAAGGCTTCTCCATTTTCATGGAGGCCTGATGGCACATTTGTTAGGCATTTGGCTGCTAACTGAAAAGGTGGCCACGCAAACCCGCCAGCTGCTCCACACAGGAACATGGCGTATGTGCTGCCGTAGTGAGCACACGCAGAAACATGGTGGTTTGCTTCCACCCAAGTGTACAGCCTTCAGACTGCTAAGGGGCAACTCTACTGCTTCCTACTGTGTTAGTGTGAGTAGGAAATGACTTAAGGGAAGTAAGTATAATTTTTCCTGTCTAACTGAATGGATCAACTTACTTTCATTCATTCAATAAATATATATTGTGTATCTTCCCCTGCCCTGCACAATTCTCAACACTAAGAATGTACATAAAATAAAGGTAAGCATTCCTACCTCATGAATCTTACAGAGGATACTTCTAAAATTTATGCAACAATCAAGCTTTCATTAGAAATGGCACTGAACACAAGCATGAGCATTTTCTCACCTCCGGAGGTATTCATAGCCCCACGATAAAGTTAGTTTTCCTAAAAGTCAAGAGGATATATATCCACCACTTCAAAAAAGTAACTCTACTGCTTTTAAATTAGTCTAGACAAGAGGACTTCCTAGGAGATCAATTTTGGGGAGAAATAACTTTTTAAAATATATAAGAAAAACAAACAAGAAAAAATCATTCAATTTTGACAAATCTGGTTTTATATTTGATTTACAAAGTGATATAACTTTAAAATCAAAAACTCGAGTTTTCTTCTGCAAAACATAAAAGTGATTAAGTTAGTAAAGTTATTGTGTTACCATAAATTCAACCAGTTGAATGCTAAATAAACTTAAAGAATGTTAGAATGTTAAATTTTAAATATTGAATGTACAGAAAAATTAATATTCTATATGCATTATATATATTTCATGTTTTAAAGTATGTTATTGAATTATGAGTATTTCATTAATTCATTTCATCTAAATAAGCAGGGGTGTAAATGACCAAACAAACAACTGGCAAGCATTTTAGTGAATTCATACACTACTAATTTTCACTTATCCTCATGTGAATGAACTATTTATAGCAAATTTTTTCTTGTAAACCCATCACTCTTACAAGTCATTCAATTTACATAGTTAACAATAGGAAGAACTATGTTTATTTTCATTTGGCTATCAAGGAATGTCTCCTAAGACTTATTTAATTCCATGTAAATATATTATTGATCCAAGACCACTGTTTCAACAAATACTTATAACCATCATTGAGATTAGCAATGGCACAGAGTACAAAAGCTATTCCATGAATTCCATGTACTGGATCTTCACAGCAAGGGCTATTTAATAGTGATTTTATAATACAAAAGAAAAATAAATTCAGGCAACTGCACTCAAATGCTAAAACATACTACTAAAGGTCGTTTTCAGGGGGAAAAATGAGGAGCTGATGCCGGGGGCTTAAGTGGAGAGCAAAGGTTTTGAGAATGATGAGGTCAACGAATATATAAATGTGCTTTACACAATTGATGAATATATGGATTGTGATGAGTTGTATGAGCCCCCAATAAAATGATTTAAAAAAAGTTTTCAAATGTTCTCTGAATTACTAAGGCCATTCCTCCCATCGTTATACTAAAACATATTGCCATTAACTTGGTTCTGACTTACAGAGATAGGACAGAACACAACTGCCTTTCAGCTTCTGAAGCTATAAATCATTATGGGAGCTCAAAATCTCATCTTTCTCTCTTGCCATGGTTGGATATGAACTGCTGACCTGATGGTTAGCAATGCAATGTTTAATCCACTATGCCACTAAGGCCCTTCCCATCACTACAAAGGACCTGATAAAATTGTCGTCATGTGTTGGTGAGTCAATTCCAATTCATGTTGAAACCCGATAGACAAAAGAACAAAACACTGCCCAGTCCTGTGGCATTCTTATAATCTCTGTTACGTTTAAGCCCACTGTTGTAGTCATTGTGTCAATACAGATCATTGAGGAGCTCCTTTTTCACTGACCCTCTGCTTTACTAAGCAAGATGCCCAAGTCCAGGGACTGGTTTCCCTCCTGTTAACATGTCCAAAGTAGAAGAGAGAGTGTTTTGTCATCTCCCATCTAAGGAGCATGGAGCATGGAGCATTCAGGCTGTACTTCTTCCAAGAAAGACTTGTTGGTTCTTCTGGCAGTCCATGGTTGACTGACTCTAATTCTTCAGTCTTCCTTATTCACTGTACAGGTTGTGCTGGCATAGGAAATAAATGAAAAATACTATGGCTTGGCTCAGGTACACTTTAGCCTTCAGAGTGAAAGCTTTGCTTTTTAACATTTTATGTTACTTTTCTGCAACAAATTTGCCCATAGCATTGCCTTATTATTCCTTGAATGCTGCTTTCCTGAATGTTGATATTGAGTCAAAGTAAACTTAAATACTTGATAATTTCAGTATTTTCTCATTTTTCATGATCTTACTTCCAGATACAGTTTTAAAGAGCTTATTTTGAGATGTAATCATCATAAGTTATTGTATTGAAAAAGTATTATCAATAACTACTTCTCACTTTTAAAGAGAACAAAACAATAAACTACAGAGATGAATCTGTAAATGTTAGTCATACTATCGTACAGAAATAAATGTGGAAGTAACTGTTTCAACTTGAGTTGTTCAAGTCAGAGCTCTTTCAAATCCCAAGAAACAAATGTCTACCAAAAATACCCCAATAAACACAGAATAAAGAACGTTTGTGAATATGAAAATTTTGTAATGATAGTAATAAAAATATTACTATAAATTAATAGAGATTTTTATTAAACAAAAATATTAAAATTGAAAGCTCTGATTTCCCAATCTATGCTCCATCTAGGTCAATTCACTTCCGAAGGCCGTGTTTCCTTCTCTCTAAGCCTTCCCCCCAGAGAATGCCGTACTCTCCCACTTACACCAGGTCAAAAAAGCAGTTCTGTCACTGTCGAGGGCCGCCATTAATGTTCCTTCAAATTGTTCTGTGAGCAAAAAGAAGTCTGAAGAGAGATGAGATGACCAGGTATATAGTGTGGATGGGGTTTGGTTTTCCAAAATATTCTCATAAGATAGTCCTTGTTACCCTAAAAAAATAAGCAAGCACTTTGTCATGATGAAGTAAACATTCTTGGCCCAATTTTCCTGGTCTTTTTCTCACCAATGCAGTTTTCTATTTTCTTAAAACTTCTTCGTAAGTCCCAGTGATTGTCCTGTGTCCTCTGAGAAAAATCTATCAAGATTAACTCTTTGGAATTTCAAAATACTTCACCAAAAGCTTCTCAGCTGATCGGCCTTCAGTTCAGATGTGAGGTCTTCTCTACCATCCTTCCGATGCTTTTTCCCTCTAAAGCCCACGGTTTTCCATAGGTCAGTATTCCAGTAAACTTGTTGCTGAGCTTCAATGATTTGGAAAGATGTCTATTTAGATCAGTTAAAAATTTAATGTAAGCCCTGTTACCAAAATCCCTTTTTCTCTAAGGCACAAAAAGCATCCTCATTTTATTTTTTGAAAGTACCCTAATTTGACTAGTCAAGTACATTACTGAGATAACATCTCAAGTTATCCACTGATTAGAGAAATTTTTAAACATGTTCTATTTGGAGCCTTTACATGTTATTAATTCGAAACTGAGTACCAATTCTGTTTGACTTACTATCATAATTTAGACTAATCTCCACCTTTTTTAAAATTAAAAGATCATTTTATTGGGGGCTCTTCCATCTCTTATAACAGTCTACACATCAATTGTATCGAGATATCTGTACATACGTTGCCATCATCATTTTCTAGATGTTTACTTTCTATTGACACTTAATATCATCTCTTTCCCCTCCCTCTCTTATCTCCACCGTTAACATTTTATAAAATTTAAATGCTTGAACTGATACAATTTCTTATTTCAGCCTACAGTACAGATCAGCATTGTTAAAAAGTCAAAGCAAAACAAAACTCCTATCCTGCTGTGATTTACTGTGACAATAAAGTTTGGATTATTGGATTTTCTAATGATGTTTTTTATCTTTCATGATTTTTAATAGCAGGTTTTTAAGATGTTTCCCTAATATTTGAAATGGATGTGAATACTCACTACGCTGATCTTTTCTGTTTGAGGCGATAGCTACATAAAAAGGACTGGCATTGTTCTACAGATCTGCATTATGGACCACAAAACATATTACTTTGATATTCCAAGTCAACACCATTATTTATTTATCTTATACTATTTGTAATTACATATCAATGTGGTCCAATAATTTACTTGAACACTGTATTTTAATTCATCATTATAAAAGTTAATAAGACAATCATCCTACAAGTTTGTGAAAGGAGGGCAGGAACTAAAGCCAAGTAATAATGCATATTACAATCACTAAATACTCATCGGCATCTATTAAGTAGTAATCAAATTATTTTTTTTTTACCCATAGAAAACATGAGATCAAGGTGAGTTGGTTATGAGTTTTCTTTTGTCATTTTTAAAGATTCTGAAACTGGAATCTCTCATATCCACAGATGTTTTAATACCGACATTTCTTAATTCCTCTATGCCAGAAAGTTTTAAGCCTTCTGTCCTTATTCCACACACTGATGCAGGGATAGGGAACCTTTTTTTGGCCAACGACCATTTGGATACTTATAACATCATTGTTGTACCATACTGGTCAATCATTTTATTAACTCACCCCCATAGGATCGCTTTAAGTTGGTCCTGACTGTATGGCAGTTAGTTAAAATGTGATAGTTGTGGTGAACTGTTTCTCTTTGGTGAAGCATGTGATGTACGCTGGTACTGATTTTGGCAGGCCTCATATGGACCAAGAGCTGGAAAATCCCCAACCCTGCTCTAATGCATTATGAATAGCGGCGTCTCTACTGCATATATTTTATTCGTATCATACAAACGTATCATATAAAGTAATAAATGAGAAACATATCACCAGTCTTAGAACACAGTCATCTCAGAGCAGCTGTTCTCAATCTGTGGGCCGCGACCTCTTTGGGGGTTGAATGACCCTTTCACAGGGGTCACCCAATTCCTAACAGTAGCAAAATTAGTCATGAAGTAGCAGTGAAAATACTTTGATGGTGGGGGGAACACCACAACATGAGGAATTGTATTAAAGGGTCGTGGCATTAGGAAGGTTGAGAACCACTGGCTTAGAGCTAAAGACTCATAATATACTATGTACTTCCCTTGGGAAACACTTTCAAAAGGTTTAATAGTAAAAAGGCACAACTGCTAATTGTAAGTACACTTAATCTATACTATGTCAGTTTGGCAGACAGTTTTCTTCATTAATTATTCTTCCTTTGGCAGAATTTTTTTATTTTACTACTGACGGGAATAGACCAGGCCTATATGGGAGCCCTGGTGGCGGTGTGGTTACATGTTGGTTGCGACCCAAAAGGTCAGCAGTTTGAACCCACGAACCACTCCTTGGGAGAATGTGCTTTCTATTCCTGTTAACTGTTACCGTCTCTGCAGCTCACAGCGGCAGTTCTTCCTGTCCTACAGGGCTGCTGTGAGTTGGCACAGATTCGATGGCAGTGAGTTTGGTTTTGGTTATTGCTATTTAATTCACTTTTAAAAACTTCTTTTTCTACAGTGCAATCCAGGGCTTTCACAAACCCAATGAAAGTACCCTGTCCACACCAGTGACACAGTGTGGGAATTGCACCTGATCTGACCCCGCCACACTGAGGCAAAGCACTGGGGGAGTGCAGCAGAACAGCAGGGGGGGAGTAGCAAGATCCCCAGGGAATGATGAGGGTGGACATTGGAGACAGGGCATGGTGCCCCAACAGGCTAGACTGGAAAACACAAGCTTTTCTTTCTT
>NW_022103906.1:49813553-49831895 GCF_000313985.2 Echinops telfairi | reverse complement strand
ATTTATGAACTATCAAGGGCTCATGAGGGAGGGGGGAGCCGGGAGGGAGGGGAAAAATGAGGACCTAATATCGGGGGTTTAAGTGGAGAGAAAATGTTCTGAGAATGATGTACAAATGCGCTTTACATAATTGATGTGTGTATGGATTGTGATAACAGTTTTATGAGCCCTAATAAAATGTTTAAAAAAAAAAGAAAGTACCTTGTCCAATCAAAGAAAAAAATTTTTCTTTTTAAATAGCTATGCTTTCTTACTTCTAATGAAAAGTGGAATTGTACATGTCTTGAGTAGATGAATATATTAGGCTGGGTGGTCTAGAGTAGTAAAACCAGTAATATGTGCACACACACACACACACACACACACACACACACACGAATTATCAAGAAATAATTTTATATCAAGTAGGCATTCCAGTGCAGACCAATCCAAGTCCTTGAGTCCAATGCTAGCCAGAGCCCTCTTCACTCACATCACTGCAGACCAATGACAAAGAAAGACGAAGCAGGGAGGGCCCGGTCCGTGGGTGCAGCGTTTCATGGAACCAAGGTCAGTGGGAACACCTGGAGCTTCTAGATGGGTTCCTAGGGTTAGCCACCCACAGGGCTCCCACTGAAGGTAGACATCGAACTCCAGCAAGTAGAGTGGGCAAAGGGCCAAAGAGAGAGAGACAAGTTCCCAATGTCTCTCATAAAAAGGCCACATCCCCAAGTTACCACTTGAATGACGGGTTGGACCTCCCCTCCCCTGGCCCCCCCCACTACCACCACAACCAAATTTCAAGTTGAAGTAAAATCTAACTGCCATAACAAATGTGTGAGATACTAAGTAAATCAACACCTTCGGTTGCTTATGAACTTTCTAAGAAAATCTCATGCAATAAATTAAGAAATATAGCAACTGAAAAAGGCAGGTTAAGTAGTGGTACGAGAACAAAAAATGGCATAGGGGATTAAACTGATTTATTTGACCAGTGTATTTAAATGATTTAAATTGTTTTCATAGGCTATCAACAAAGAAGTAAAGAAGAACATAAATTGTCTATCTCCACATTAAGTTAAAACTGTATGTACAGAAACTCAGAATAGTGGTCAGGAGCAGTTGATTTTTGTTTTGTGTTAGTTATACTTTGTTTTTAATTCAACATTTTATCATCAGAATGGAGTTTTAACACATATTACTTGAAAATATGCTTTCTACAACCTGTTATTGACATCTTAAAAGTTTTCAATTGGGGAGTAGGCATTGTTGGACAAAATTCTAAAGTATGTGTGAACGTTAGGATGTCTTCTGCCATGCCAAGTAAATTAGCTCTGGTGATTCCAAAGTACAAACGAACAAAACAATTAATCTAGAAGATTTAGCAAAGGGTGCAAGAGAATCTGTCTGTTTACATATTTGATATTTATGTGCCACATAATTCGCAGTCACTTATTTGCAGTCACAATAACTCCCTTCATCCATTAGACTCATAGCCAACACATGAATTAACTGCCCACAGTGAGAGGAGCCCAGCACATATAAAATTCCAGTTGCATCACTTTCTAGCATATTGAGTTTCTGAACTTTGGGTGCATTGCCTGTAAAACGGGGGTTATACAAATCCCACTGTAAAACATATGCATTACAAAACCAGAAGAACAAAGCCACTCACTGCACAGCAATGCTGATCATGACCAGTTTATACAGTAATTCTGGAACTCTTCTAGAGAGGAGATCACGTCATACATGACACAACAAGTTTCTGCACCGAAGGATTCATATTAATGTTTAGACTGAAATAGTTTTAAATTTTCCAACAATACTTTGAAAAGTTGTACTCTGTTTTTAATAAGAAATCCACGGTTGCGCAGTGAAGCATGCGTAGCTTTACTGAATAGGGAGGTATCTTGAAAGTTGGTCTGGGAGAAACCCAAAACTCTTCCCAGTACGATAGCGGGCAGTTTTTGTAATCTTTCATTTCTGTAGTTTATAAAAATATAAATTATTATAATCAACTATAAAAGTGAGGAAATAAGAAAAAAGATTTTTGAACCTTATCTTCCTTACTCTTAAAATCCAAATTCCAAAGCTATAGTATCTATCACAATGCCAAAGAGGTTCTGTTTGAATGTCCAGACTCTACACACTACTGTAGAAGATATCAGTTCCTTAGGGTGACTATTGCCATGGGTATTGCCTTTCTCTCATCACTTTACACTCAATCATAAAGACCATTTTATTGGAGCAATAAAGCAGGAAAAAGAACAGGCGATTAGAAAAGGACAAAAGAAACAGACTAACAATTAAATGTGCTATAAATAGCCACTGCCTATTGCCATCAATTGTATTTCACTGTGTGTGCGTGTGTGTGTTTAAGTCTGTACTTCATCCCCAGACTTGAGTGCACTATTTAAAATCCCCATCTCTCTGACCTCATGGGCATGCATAAACATTTCTGCTTTGCTCTGAGCGTTGAATTTTGTGGTTCTGTAGATCTTGCTTTCTGCATGACCTGATAGTATGATTTAAAATGTTCTGAGTATATGAAAAAGTGCTGTGCCTGGCCTCTGGTTTTCTATATAAACTCAGGTTTTCACCATTCGGGGAAGTACTTGCTTCTTTAACTGGTACTGTATAGCTTAACTCACGAATCTTTTTCAAAATGAAATAAACTTTTTACATTTAAGCTTACCTTTATCAGAATTTTTCTTTTTATTGCGAAGGGTACAAAAGTTCTAATGATTTTTTGGATTAACTATAAATTCAGGAAAATAGCTGCATTCCAACAATAGTTGGGTAATTCACATAAATATAATCATGTCATGGGAAATTATATCATTGGTAAATAATGATACATTACTTTCTTTACAATTTACATTCCCTGTATTACATTTTTTGGCTTTATGTCTTGACTATGCCTACTAGTAAAATGATGAATAGTAAATGATTATGGGCAACATTCCAAATTTTCAACAGTAAGTATAATATTCAGTAGAGACTTTTATTACTCTTTAAGAAAGTTCACTTGCATTTATACTATGAATTTTTTAAAATCATGAATGAATTTTAATTCTACGACATCTAATGCCATACTCATACTGTTCCTTTGCATCATTTATGTGATGGGTTATTTATTCTTTGCCTGATGCTGAACCCTCCCTATCATCTTGAGACAAACATTATTTCTGTTATTTTATATAATGTATAATTTAGCTGACAATACTTCTATTTACAAATTTTTGCTTCTGTGTTCATAAAGAAACTGGCTATTTCCTTAATATATAGAACCTTCATAAAAACCATCACTTTAGAACTTCCTGTGTTTTTTAAGAAAAGCATTTGTGACCTACAACTGGCTGAAAGACCATAGACTTTAGTTATACACCTTAAATTGTTAAGTTATACTTTCATTGTTGCTGAGTTCTACATTTTCCTTAACTTCATTTATTTTAATTTTACTTCCGAGTTACTTAAAAGTACCTGTTTAGTTTACAAGCATGATTTTAGTTTTAGTCATATATTACTAATTTCTAAATTAACTACATTAATAACAAAATATAGAAACCATATTTTATCAATTTTAAGTGTTTTTTATGACTTCCATTATCAAATTTTGTAAATATCCCACTTCAAAAAAATTCCCCTTTTATTTGTTTAGTATAAGGTTTAAATCATATATATGTATGTATATATCAATTACATACAAGCACAGAGAAATATAGAAATATAATGCTTATTTACTTAATTATTTTGAGGGGGCTTTGTGTATCAATCAATTGCTGAGAGGTATATTCCATAATAGTTGTTGATACTTTCAATTTCTTAAGATTAATATTCTCAATTCTTGTTTAATATATTTCAAAGCATTTTTCTAGATGCATATAAGCTAATCATGGTTTTTTTTCATTTGTGTAGAGTTTTTGTCTGTACACTCTGCCATTATAGCTCTTAATAACTTTTTTTTTGTTATTATTTATCTATTATTTGATATGACCCTACTCAACTTGGCGTATAATCAATGCAATAGTTTTCTGAAGCGAGTTTTAGTCAAAAAAAACAAACTGCATCCTCTGTGTTCTAAAAACTTAAGTCTTCCCATTGAGATGTGATTTACAGTATAGTAAAAGTTGGCCTCATTTTCTTACGACTACATAACACATACTACTATACATCGGCACAAAGTCACTGTGACAACATACCAGAGACACCATGGCCCATCCAGTCTTGTTGTAGATGAACTCCAGATTGTTCCTTCTTAAGTAGAGCAAACCACCAACAAGCGACACTAAGAGGGCCAGCGCAATCGTGCCGGAGTAGTTGGGCGGTCTGAAGACGCGAACCTGCCAAGTGCAACGAAAGTATTTTCAGTACCAAAATGAACAAATAACTTTTCTTTTGATCACTAACTGTTATCTAGTGCTGCTCTAACAGAAATGATGCAAGTGGATCCCTATAATTAACACATTTATTTTCTCAGTTTAGTAGACGGACAGTCTGAATTCAGGTGGCTGGCTTTCAGCTTAAGTCTCCTTTCACTCGTGGCTCTGAGGGAAGGTCCTTATTTCCTCTCCTGTCAGAGCTCTTCACTTGACCTGGCATCTCCCACACCCTGACCACCCTACCTGCCCATCCAATCTTTGCTGGTCTGGCTTATTAAGTCTCTTTTAGATGGCAAATTAAAATTATTTAAAACACATTATATAGTAATCATACATTGCATTTCAATCAATCTGCTGTGCAAGATCTTTTTCAAGTGTTGAAAAGCAAAGATGTTACTCTGAGGACTAGGTGCACCTGAACAGGCCATGATGTTCTCAATTGCTTCAAATGCACGTGAAAGTTGGATAATGAGTAAGCCAAAGAAGAATGAATTAGGGTGCTGGTGCAGAAGATTTAAAGTACCATTGACTGTCAAAAGAACAAACAAATTTGTCCTGAAAAAAGTACAGCCAGAATCCTCCTTGGAGAAAGAACGGCAAGGCTTCAATTGACATATTTTGGACAAGCTATCAGGAGAGACCAGTCCATGGAGAAAGACGTCATGCTTGGTAAAGCAGAGTGGCAGTGGAAAAGAGGAAGGCCCTCGACAAGATGGACTGACACAGCGGCAGCAACGCTGGTCCAAACATAGTAACTGTAAGCTGGCACAGGACAGAGCAGTGCGGAGGGTCTAGGGTGGCTAGGAGTTGGAAATGCCTAGACTGTACCTAACAACAACTATAGTAATCTAGCCTCATTAACATAGAATACACAACCACCCCCAAATGTGATAATAACAGAATTTAGAATTCATAATAGCTATTTGGTTCAGGGACACAATTCCTTCAGTAACAATCATATTCTCTTTCTTCTAGTGCTCAACACAAAAAATTCAGAAATGTACTAACATACTTCACATACCTGCCACTAGCAATTCTTCTGCTCTCTTTAAAAAGGTACAAATCCTTACAAGTTACAAATCTTACATAGCCTTAACATTACCATAGCTATCATACATGCTACAACATGGCTATAGCTATAAAGCATTGTGTGAAGTGTAAGAAGCCAGTTACAAAAGAACACATACTTTTCATATAATTCATATAACCGCATTCATATGAAAAATCAAAAATAAACAAATGTGTATAGGAATGAAGTAAATGAGTAGTTGCTTACAACTGGAGCTAAGTATATAGGGATCTCAGAGTGATAAATAAACGGTACAGGTTTTCTTTCTGAGATGATGAAATTCTAAAATTGATTGGGGTGATTGTTCCACACATTTGTGATATTTAAATGGGCTATTTGTAGAACCTGTGAATTATATCCCAATATATAATTGAGCATCTGCAACCCTACTGGAATAGTTCAAACCAAGGCTAGAGAAAAGGGGATGTGAGTCTTCATGGAAGGAGAAGAAAGAAAAAGCTGAAAGCTGAAGTGCGGCTCGCCAAGGGCCCTTTGAAAGTAATGAGAAAGTAGATGTATGTGAACCTAGCAGTAGCAGAGATAAAGAAACAGCCGACAGCCATTTTGGTCCAATGTTAAGTCAACTCTGAAACCAAGACAACAATATAGACTCTGGTTCCAACAGTCACCCATGAGCAAGAGCCCCTTGCCTCCAGGTAAGCCCTGCAAGTACCTAGGGACAGCGAGGTGGGGGCTGAGACCTCCCACAGGTCCGAGTCTGTACAAAGATCTGTATAGGTCACAATATAATGAATGAGGACAAACAAGCAGCTCATGGTGCTACCTTGGGTTGAGACAATGGCAGAATACAACCCGATCTTTGTAAATACTGAGCAGCTTTAAGCCGCACACACACCCTCCCATGCAACAAGCATTGGAGGGGTGGGTGCCCGCATGGAATTGATCTGACTACATCTGTGAAAGAATTCTGACTATAGGTGAAGATGGTAAGACAGTCCTGAGGGTGACTATGGCATGAGAGTCTGTGAACTTGCCCCCACAAAGAGCAGCGGGTTAACATCACACACTATAAGCTGCCTGTCTTGGTGGCTACATGGTGTGTAACAGAGGGAGGGTCACAACATCACCTTTTCATGGACTCAGATCTTGGTAAGAGACCACAGCGCCTCCCAGTTGTTATGACCAAGAAGGCTAGTAAACATCTCTGGGACATTTTAAGCTAGTCGGTATGCAAACAAGGTGTGCTGCGGAAACCCACCTGTTTGTTTTGAGCCAAGTAGGACCCCAACTTGTCTACATCCAAGTTCCCTTCCTGAATAGTGGCTGAACTCCTGTGTCCCACTGACTCAGGTGACAGTGCGAAACAGATGCAGAACCGCAGGAGTACATTTCACTCCGTGAAACACTGAAAAGCTGTGCCGCTACTCGGCAACTTTGGGGTTACCTACACTGTGAGGGTGGGTCGCAGGGAATCGGTAGCAAACCTAGGAATTATACTATGATACGAGTCAAGTGGACTAAATGCCATCTTTCCCACTGTTATTATTACTCTTTAAATGTTTTTGTTCTTCATCTTGGTACTCTAGAACTCATGGGATAAATTGAAGCTCTAATCAAAGAAAGCTTGCGGCTATTAACTATGGAAAAGATGGATGGTCCTTCTGGACAGAATGGCTATATACATTATAGCACCCACGCAAGTAGGACACGTGCCATATTAATGACTGAATGCTGTGCCTATACACTCCCAGAACATCACCAACGATAGGTTACATAGAACAAGCAGGCAGAAGCCTAGGGCACACCTGATGGCTTGTGTGTTGTGGCTAACTGGTTTTCTTCTTTCCCTTAAGGCTGACAGTTTTTTAGTTTTTATGTTTTGTTTGCTTGGATTGGTATTTTCCTGGATATAAGGTTGTTCTGTCGTTTGTCTATATTACTGCTGTGGACTGTACCTCCAACTACAGTAATGCCACCCAGCTCTCTCTACAATTATTAAGACATACCCCATGCAGGGCTTTTCAGGACCTTTGGAGAAGAGGGAAGAGACATGCCAGATTATGAGAGCAAGCATCCCAGGGTAAATGGCAAGGAATATGGCTCTGAAAGGTTGAACACTGTCACACTTGGCTTTGAGATGGCTGACTTCCACTTGCTAAGTCTTAAGTCATCCCTGGTGCGATGGCACAAGTCCGAAGTAGTGACATATAGTCACTGTGGTTCACCATAGCCCTAAAAATCCTTACATTCTACTACTGATCAATACATATGCTCATTCTTCAAAGTTAGTAAGAACTATCGTATGAGAATTTTGCTGGGAAACCTCACATAATCTATTCTCCAGTCCTGATCTTGCCTCTTCAGACTTCCTTATGTCTCCAAATTCAAAAAAGTATGTAAAAGGAACATGATGTGAGTCTGTCGAGGATGCCAAAACTGCTGTTTAGACACAGTGCAAACCAATGAGAACAAAAGTCTTCAGGGAAGGGCTAGACAGAAACACTATCAGGAGAGGTGCATTGACCTAGATGAATTTTATGTCAAGAAAAAACATCATCATATTTTGGTACTTTTGTTTAAAAAGGGTTTCTATGATTTTGTAGCAATACTTTTTAGTTACTCTCGTATAGACCCATAACCTTATTACAATGCTCAATCAAACCAACCTAGTCATCCTATTTTATTAAAGTTATGAGGAATAAAAGCATACATGAACATCCGTTCTATCAGCAATCCATTTTGCTAGTTGTTCAGCTGCAAATCCAATTCTTTGAAGGTCAAAAGTATCAGCTCTCTTGGGTCTGCCTTTTGGAGGGAAGTGCATGAATGTAGGAGCTGAGTTCATATTGAGCTGTAAAACACGATTAAGAAGTACTAAATATAATGTCGTTCCAGCATGGTGTACATACCAGTCAGCTAACATTTTGTATTACGCCCTCAAGAGTTTGGAAAGACAGCATATATTATGAAAACCCAAAGTGGCATTTCAGAGCTTAATTATTGTTTTGTTTTTTTTAATCATTTTATTGGGGGCTCATATAACTCTTATCACAATCCACACATACCACAATTGTGTAAAGCACATTTATACATTCATTACCCTCCTCATTCTCAAAACATTTGCTCTCCACTTAAACCCCTGACATCAGCTCATTTTTGCCCCTCCCTCCCCCCTCCCCTCTCCCTCATAAACTCGATAATTTATAAATTATTATTTTGTCATATATCACACTGTCTGACTTCTCCCTTCACCCAATTATTGCTTTTATTCACCTTAATGTACAATCTACTGAAAGTGTTAGTATGCACTGTTCTTATTTCCAGGTGTGTTCTTTATATTTGATCAACTATGTCATTCTTTTGCTTTCTAGTATTCTGTAATTAGGAAGAAGTGGCTAAAAGTTTAAATTGAAAACTTAACAATTTATCAGTACATGAATTATTTCATTTCTAATTTACAAAGTACTGGTATCTTGATTTAATACATATATATAAATCAATTTGATTTTGTATAGAAGTAGACGCAATTCGTTATTATAGTTTTAAGCCCCCCCCTTAAATAATGAAGACTTGGGATAGTAATAATAATAAACATTTAATAAGGATTTATGTTCTAGGCATAGTAATCGTAACTTTATATATATTAGCTATCTTTCAATAGTCCTGTGAGAAAGGCACTATTGCTTTATCTCACATGAGACAGAGACGTAGAGATTAATCCATTCATGAAGGCAACATAGCTGTGAAGACATGACAATGAAAGGTCAACCAGTCTTCTGACTCTTCATTACACTTATTACAATGTTTCTGAGCTCTACCTCTATTAATAAAAATATGAAATTATTTTTGTCATGATTTTTTCACAAAATTAGAATGAGTTCACTAGAACACCAAATTATAAAAAGAAGTTGCAATAATTTGTTGCAAAAAGCACACAAACTATGACTACACATTCTCTGAAAACCAGAGTTTATTTACACTGTGTCCTGAAAGTAGCCTTATATTGACATGCACATTTGATAAATGTTGGTGAAGTGAAATTAAACACACAGTGAACAGTTCCTTTGTATCCTGTGCTTTCCTACTCCAGATTTTGGTCAGGTGTGGTTTGCTGACGGATGCACAAAGAAGGACCCAACATTGGAACTACAAGATTATAAGGGAGAAATTTTAAAGCTTAAAACCCAAGAATGTTTATAGATTTAAATATTGTTAGAATTCAAAGACCTCCTCTTAATTCAAATGTTCAAATTCCAAAGACAAACAGGGCTACAATAGTGACATGATTCCTAGCCCAGAGCTCATGATAATAATTAATCCATGGGCATGCATCTGATACTCAGCGTCAGTCCTTCACAAGGGACTAAGGTAAAATGCTATTTTCTGAGCAGTTCTCTAACAAGAAGGGAATATCCAAATTTTCACATGTGCTACTAACATCTTTATAGACACCACACCACTAGCAATGCTTTCAAACCTAACTTCAAGAACACTTCAACAAGATGTGACCCAATAGTTAGTGAAGAGAAAAAACAAAAGCATTAAAAATCTTTGACTCATTTTCAAGTAATGCAGAATGAAATTTTCCAATCTTTGTAGATTATAATTCCCCATAAAAAGCATTAACTGTTAAAACTTTTATACATGCTTGCATTTTAAGATGGAAACTCATTGCTAAGCCAAGGGCTAGATTTTGAAAAAGACAAGTCAGTGCTATGTTTGGAATTCTCCTGAATCAAAATTAACCTGAGGAAGTTTTCAATTAAGAACAATCTGGATTTCAACTCTCATATCTATGACAGGCAAACTTTCCCTCAAAATTTTATGTCTGAAGTATATAAAAGGATTCAATAATTACAGCTATCTGACTAAACTAACTAGCATTCTACAACAGCCCAAAGGTAGAATCATTTTTCAAAGTTTTTGTTTTATTCATTTAAATATGAGTCTTTTCTTAGATTTTGGTTACATTTGGTGTCGAAATTCTCCCTCAAAATAACTACTGATACTGCATTGAATCTCTCCTACTGATGCTAAGCACACCCTCTCCATACTGTCTAAACAGCAGACCAAGTGTCAGTTGCCATGGTACTTTGATGGTTTTATTTTTTAAATAGAATTGGGACAAAAGTAAATCATGATTATTTACTTCAAAAGTTTTTAAAATAAGGTCAAGGTAGAATTTGTTTTAATAAAAATGGAATATTAATTTGTGCAAATAAAGAACATTAATATACATACAAGCAAAGATATCAAAACGAAACTAGCCCAGTTCAGTTTGTTCATTTAGGTTTTCTTTCATAGTCTGACCAGAGTAGACCGTTGAGTTTAATGCCTCTGGGCTAGCAGTAGAACCTGGATGACTATTTGCTGCATGGTAAAGAAGATTCAAGTATATAATGAATAATACTTCTATCATTTGCCCCATAGTTCTATGGAAAGACAAATACTTTGGTTCCAACAGCACTGTAATTTTTCTTAATAAGGCTGTTTGAAAATTTTTTTATTTCCCTGGTTTGTTTTTTTATTACTATTATTATCATCACCACCACCATTATTATACTTCATGGATCATTGCTACTGTCAAACTTGCTGAATAGATGAGAACAGACGATCTTGAAAAGGCAAAATAAATTTATATAAGAAGAAATAAGTCAACAGGAATAGGAAATCCAAGTTACTAAAGGCAAAATAATTTTTCTTATTCAGTTAGAAACTAGCAGAAATAAATAATAATCAATCTAGAAAGAAATTAGCAAAAACACCCACTAAGGCTAATTTACAATTAGTAAACCAGATTCTTGTCAGAGTAAACTGTTCTTCCATGACCTCGTATAACATGCTACATTTTCACAATGAGAAAAATAAGATAGGGCAACAGACCCAAAGCAATCAGGCTCAGTTACTGAAATAACTCTATGCATTTGAAAGAAAGTGACCAAATAATGCTAACTACAAAAATGAATAGCTTCAAGGTAATAGCATGGCTCAGAGGTAGACTTCTGGGTGCTACAAGGCTGGGCTCAAACTCTCGCTCCATATGATACTCCTACTAATTTTGCAGTGTTGGAAAAGCAACCTAGGCTCTCCAAATCTTGGTTTCCTCATTTGTGAAATGGAATAAATGCAACTATTTTTGTCACTGGATTGTTAAATGAAGATAAAATAAATACATGTGTAATATTTACAACCATGTTTGACAAGTAAGCACTCACAGTCAGTGCTAATATAGCAATGGCAATAAGGTTGGTGGAAAACAGAATGCGATACCACAGTTCAGTAAGTCAGCCGCACAAGAAACCGTGACAGCAAGTACTTTAAAATAATACTTCACTGAATAATTTTCTGCATCTCCTATATTGGAAGAAATTAAAGTTATGTAAAACTTGAATACAGTTTTACTTTAAAATTCTTAAGTATAACACAGATCTAAGTCACAAAAATTAAACATTAATTTAGCATAAATAAATGCAACTTGGATACATGCTGAAAAAACACATTTCCTATACAATGTAAAAGTCAAAATATATTCACTATGCTGAAGAGCAGCACAGTTTTATGAACAATAAATTAAATATTAGTTAATTATTCTAACCACATAACTTATTATAAATATTTATGATAATAATGTAGGCCATAGGTTATATTTTATATGGAAAAGCAAAAAACCAATCATAACCAACCATTAAGCATATTACAAAAATAAAACACACTTTTACCTGTTGAAAAACATCTGTCCCCTCATCATAGTCTACCATACTGAAGAAGAGTTTGTTGCAAAAAGCAGATGAATAGCGCCAGGAGTTAGCCAGTATTTGATATTCTTCATTAGCTTGCCTAATAATGACAATGAGACAAAACAGAAACATGTCAATATTCAAGCATTAGCCAAGCTATTAATAAAAACAGTTGTTTCAAGAGTAGGAGTATGCCACATAAAACCCGGGGCCAAATTCAGCTCACTGCCAGGGTGGTTTGTTTGTTTGTTTGTTTGTTTTTATGGAGCCCAAGCTAAGTGTTTGTAAAAGGCAAATAAATAAATTAAAATACTTTATGGTACATTAAATCATATTTGGTGAAAATGTCAACATTCATATACATAGAGAGTTTTACTGCCAGCACAGCCACATTGGTTCAAATGAATTATGCTTTTATGCTATAAAGCTAAAAAGTAAGTAGTTACTTTTTTATGGTCAATGGGGCTAACCCTCTTTATGGTCAATGGGGTTAACCCTCTAGATAAGGTGCTCTTGATTATACATGTGTACTGAAAAAAAAAAAGGGATATGTTTCACAGAATCTTTTAAGGTAACATGTGTAATTCAGGAACCCTGTTGACATAGTTGGTTCCTTGTCGGGCTGCTGGCTACAAGGTCAGCAGTTCGAACTCACTAGCCACCCCAAGGGAAAAAGATGAGACTTTATGATCCTATAAAGATATATAGGCTAGGAAACCTACAACAGAAGTACCAATCTGTCCTGTAGGGTCGCTATGAGTCAGAAATGACCCAATGGCAAGTTTGGTTTGCTTTTGGTTTGCATAACTTAGATTTGCCGATGATTTCTTTCTTCTTCGTCTTTTTTTTTTTTTTTTTAGTAAAAGGCACAGAGAAATTTTGTTAAAATACCAGCTATTTTGTTTTTACCAGAGAAACAAGAATCATAAAGAAATTTTATTTTCAAAATTGTAAATACAGTTATAATGCACCTTCAAATATTCCATGTAACTAAAAGGACACCTCTATACAAATCTAATGTATGCAGAAATCTCTCTGAACACTAAAGCCCATGAAACCCATTTACCTTATTTCATGTGTTACACTCACTGGAAGGGCTAATACATTTTCCACTAAGTGCATATTTATTCTTATGTGCAACCATTTCTGATGGACTTTTTGTTGATTCTCTAGATGATAAAGTCTTCTATTTATGTATAAGGAAAGAGTAGTGATATTGGGGAAGTGATATTGCTGTAGAGATGTAAAACAAGAAGTAAGAAATACATGCTGAAACAGGTTAAGTGCTTTCTCCATAGAGTTGATTAGGAGTTTATCTCCTCTGTTTTCCAAAAATGCTAGTAAAAGAAATTAGAAGATAATAACCCCACAATAACAAAAAAACGTGGAATGAAATCAATAGCACAGAAGAGACTTCCAAAAATTAGCAGAAGAGTTTTGATAAAGGAAGAAACTTAAATATAATTAAAAACAGTCAGAAAGACCTATTTGTCAAGAACTGTGCAGGGTCTGAGATTTTACCTTATATACAAGCCAATAAGCCAGCTTATTACTGTTTCGTGGATGCTAGCCTGAGACAGGAAATTCTTAAAGTCAGAGAAGAAGGGCTGTCCATCTGCATCAGCCATCATGCCCCAAGCCTCAGGGGTAGCACAAAGGGCCCTGCCTAGATGACTGCACCAACAGATGACTCTGTTACAGGAGAGGAATTCACTGATTTGATATAAATGACAACAAGCCTTTGCTGCATCCAGTGGGAAACTGTATGTATCGCTTACCTTAAGGCTGCTCACTACACATACAACCCTGAGAAATTGCTCAGATAAAGAGTACTCGAGTCCTTACATTTCCAGCATCTTCAGGAGGCACACACGGGATGCTCATGGCCCCTGGCAGCCACAGTCACATTTGCACACGCACACATGCAGCAGAGTGCACTCAAGTTTACAATGACCATTTAAACTCCACACCAGTATTAGAAGAGGAGGAAGAGTCCTGGTGGCACTGTGGGATCCACATTTGGCTGCTAACCACAGGGACTCACACTGTGCCATCAAGTAGCTGCCATGCTGACTTATGGCAACCCTATAGAACAGGGTAGAATTGCCCTTGAGGGTTTCTAAAACTGTTAACTCTTTACAGGATCAGAAAGCCCAGTTGTTTCTCCCATGGAGTGGCCGGCTGTTTCGAACTGTCTCCTGTGCAGATCACAGCCCAACTGATAACCACTATGTGACCAGGGCTCCCTAACCACAAGGACACCAGCTTAAATCTACCTTGCATTCCATGGGTGAAAGATGAGGCTGTACGCTCCTGTAAAGATTTCAGATACCCAATTTCTCAAGGGTAGGTATGCAGTCTCAGAAACTCTATTTGGGTCACTAAAGTCAGCATGAACTGGATTATCAGTGATTTGTTTTATTGAGGGGTTATCAGAAGATAAAATCACAGGATATGATTAAATAAAATCACAGATCATCCAAAAAAAATCCTGTACTATATTGGGTGATGGGATAGGAAGACAAAAAGGGACCAAGACAAATAATCTTAAGTCAAGTTTTCAAAGAGAAAGAATGCTATAAACAAAGGAAAGCTAAATAGAGGAAATAAAATGTCTAGAGACATAATTAAGAGAGACTAAATCACTAAACAGAGGGTAAACAAAAACGAACACCTACACCCATTGCCGACCAGTCACTGTGGACTCACCGTGACCTGCATGAGGTTTCTACGGCTGCAATCTTTAGTGGCAACAGTAAGCCTGAACCAAACTTCTTCCAAGTTGACAGATAAGACTTTCAAAAAAAGATGTAATATACATAATTTTTAAAACTATCAAGAGATAATGAGACATATTTGTTCTCTTGGGAGGGATGGGGTTGACATAAAATTCAAGATCTGGACAAAAATTGAAGCAAAATGAGTCATAATTTTGATCAACTGGTTTTGAAAAAGGTTAATTGTTTTTAATGTTTTCTTTTTAGAGGCACAAAGGTCATGATGAACTCACTTAGATAAAAAAGCAAAATATGACCTACTACTTTTCAGAGATATTATTTATGTAGAAATAATGACCTAAGTTGATCATCAACTTTCAACTTTTAGTTTAACTTAAGGTGCAATTATGATTATGGTACAAATGTACATGATAAACTATGACAATATAAAAATAGATAATAAGAGTCGGCAAATAAAATGAAAGGAAAACAAGTGAAGGGGCAGGATGTGCTTTCTAATCCTCAATGGTACAAATTAAGAAATTGTGTCTAATAAATAATTGACAAGGAATAGGATAGTAACAGTTATAAGTCAAAGCAATGAAAGCAGCGATGAGATAGATGTCTTAAATCCTCATATATCATACCAAGAATGAAAAAAATCAAGTCTTCTATCAATACATTAGGAAATGATGTTATGATAATAAGCATTTAGGGATTTGCACAGATCACCAGAAGGAGCAAACACAAAAGAATACTAGTAATCGCCTATGAGTTAAAAGTCTGCAAATAGAAAAGTCCAAGATATAGACCTACAGCTCTTCATTTTAGGTGCCCAGTTTGTTTTGTGTGTGTGTGTGTGTGTGTGTGTGTGTGTGTGTGTGTGTGTGTTATGAACAAGAAGGATATAATATCGCTATGACTAAAATGTATTTTTAAAAGCTATATATGAACAGCACAATAATCTGAGGTCATTCAGCATAGAGATCTTAGGACCTCTGCAAACCAAACATACAGCTATTGAATCAGTGCCAACTCACAACATTCCTAAAGGTCCAAGAGCATAAGGATGGGAACCCATAAGGTTCCCAAAACAGTTATCTTCATGAAAGCAGACTATGAAGCAGCTGGTGGGTTAGACTTGCCAACATTCAACTTAGGAGCAAAGTGATTTTAACTATTGTGCCACCGGGCCTCCTGAAATATATTAAAGGCAGCATTTTATTACAATAATAAAAATGATATTTCTAGAATCACATTGGGCTTAGCTGGCATGATGCTGGTAAAGTATATATTTAGAATATTTAAAATGAAAATATTTACAAACATTGAAAGCTTTTGTGGTTATGTAAGGTTTAATGTAGTTAATTCACTCAAAAACTATTTAATGAGTATGTTACAAAATTGCAAGAATTGCCAGTTTCAGCCATTACATATTGATGGTTTAGTGAGGACACAGATTAAAAAGAAGTGAACAGATAAAATAATTAAAATTAAAAAACAAAGACTGTGGTTTGAAGTGCTACTCTCGGGTTCAGTAAGCACAATTGTACAGTTGAGATATAGATAGATATATATCTATATCTATAGATATATATAATAATAAAGTCATCGAGAGCACGAGAGATATTGCAATAATGGAGTCAGACACATTTCATAGTAGCACGCTCACCTCTGTCCTGCTTGATGGTCCATGTGAAGAGAGGAGAAGGGAAGTAGGGCAAGGGGAAAGGGAAACAGGAAGAGAGGGAGTCTAGGAGAGGTCAAGGGAGGAGCCAAGAGAGTGAGAGGCCAGAGATCTCTACTGCTAACTCAGGCCTATATACCTTTTGGAGCATGCAAGCCCACTAATTACAGGTAAAGACATATGTCACAGGAAGGGATTACACTATAGGTTATACAGCAATGAGAGGAGGTGGTCTAGGGACATACACACAGTAGGAAGAGGAGGGATTGGGGGTACACTTGTGACAAGAGGGGCGGGGCGGATCTTAGAGTCAGGATGGCAGCTGGATCTCCATAGGAACCATTATCAGCAGGGGGTAAACCCCACCTACAGGAACCAAGTCCATGACTGCAGGCCTGTCCATTGTCCGTAAAAGCAGGGGGGGGGGGCCTGCGGTCTGGCAACTGATCTTCCTCAGGGAGGATGCCTTTAAGCATCTGACCTCCCCCCACATAAGATAATTGAGTATAAAAGCCTGCTGAGAACAAAATAAACAGTGTGGCATCTTATTGGAATTGATTCATTGGTGCAGCATTAAAAGGCTTTGAGGATAAAGTAACACAAAAAGTTGAAATTCCAAGAATGAGAAAAAATACATCTCAGAACAAAGAGAATGAACATGTTAGGTAGCACAAACAGCAAGTAAAAGGCCTAACAAGGGAAATAACTTAAGATATTGTCAAACTGAAGTTGTGATATAACTGAGCACAAATTTATTTTCTATTAAAAACACATGTAGAATATACAGCTTATGCTGCCTCATCTCTTCAAAAGAGTACCCACACTGCTCCTCTTCCAGTTCTACAATAGAAACAGTTAAGAACATGAGGCCTAAAACTTATTTTGAATTTTGTCATTATCTAATATAATAGTACTAATAGTAAGCATTTATTTTAAAAGAAATGTTTATTAAGGTTACACAGTAAACTCACATTAACAATTAGGTAGATCTAAACATCATTGCATACTAAGAAGCCAATGATACTTTAAAATATTAATAATTAACTGACAGAATTACATTGAAGAAAATAGTATAAAGAAAAGAATGTTTTAATTGGAAGAATAAAATAAGACTTAGGAAACGGGTGAATCTGCAAAATCTTTTTTCTAATATTATGAAAGGGTTCATTCTAAAAATAATCATTATGTTAGAATGGACAGGCACAGTGGATGATTTACTGTGCCTCTTCTAGCCAAAGTCTCCAACTCCCATCAAACCACCTTTCCCTGAAGCACTGGTCTAGTAAGAAGGCTGGGGGAGATGCTAATAAGATTTATACGCAAGTAATTACAAACAGGAGTCCCTGGGGTGCTGTCAAGCTGTGTATAAAATGAGCTTTTTGACCACATGGCCAGCCCCAGTATGAGACACAACTTCCCTCCATGACCCATAGTTCTACAGGGGACAACACCAGAGACACAGTGTGGGAATTGCTCCAGATCCAATCCAGCCACACAGAGGCAAAACACTAAGGGGGTGCAACAGAACAGCAAGGGAATGAAGTGGTGAGTGCCCCAGGGAATGCCGAAGGTGGACTTTGTGTCCAGGGCTTGGCACCCCAACAGACTGGATTGTAAAACACTCCTCAAGGCCAACAAATAGTCCTTGAACTAACTACAAGCTTTTCTATCTTGTGTTTTGGTTTTTTTTTGTCATTGTTGTTTTGTTTTATATTGCTTGGTTTTGCTCTGTCTTGTTTTTGTGCATGTTATTATCTCCGCAGGTCTGTCTAAATAAAATAAGCTGGATGAACAATCTGGAGGAGAAAAC
>NW_022103906.1:49809811-49812547 GCF_000313985.2 Echinops telfairi | reverse complement strand
AGGGTGGGTTGGAAAGGGGGAACTGATTATAAGGATCTACATATAACTTCCTCCCTGGGGGATGGACAACAGAAAAGTGGGTGAAGGGAAACGTAGGACAGTGCAAGATATGACAAAATAATAATTTATAAACTATCAAGGGTTCATGAGTGAGGAGGGTGCAGGGAGAGGAAAAATGAGGAGCTGATGCCAGGGGCTTAGATGGAAAGCAAATGTTTTGAGAATGATGAGGGCAAAGAATGTACAAATGTGCTTTACACAGTTGATTTATGTATGGACTGTGATAAGAGTTGTATGAGCCCCTAATAAAATGATTTTTAAAAGAAATTTAAATAAATATATAAAAATAAAATGAGCCTTTTGAGAACGGGAGGAGGTATCTCATTGCTAGCAAGAGCCAAGAATGGAGCACATCCTCTGGACCTGAGATATCTCAGCAGTGAGCCTCCTGGATCCAGATGGCAGCAACAGCATCAAAGGAGCAGCAGCAGAACCAGGAGCGAGAACATGGAACAGAATGACGGCTTTCCCAACACTAAAACCAAACTCACTGCCATCAAGACTATGCTGACTCACAGTGATCCTACAGAGCAGGACAGAACTGCCCTTGTGAGGTGCATACCTGCAACTCTTTACAGGCGTAGGAAGCCCACTCTTTGTACCTCCCAACTCACAGAGCAAGTAAAGCTGAGTGACTTTATGCAGAAGACTGGCTTGGAGGAATGGGGTACCTCTGGACACTTAATTCAGGGAGCTAGGTTTAGTGGCCTGTGGAGCTGAAGTTGGGCTTAAGTTGAATGCCATCGGGGTGAGGGTTATAGCAGAGTGGTATGCTGTTTGGGCATTTATTAGCCAACTTGACAGAACTTTGAAACTTGTCCCTATAAACAACTCAACCTGAGCATTATTCACAGGCATTAATAGTTGTCAAATTCCTTAATACACCCTTTAATCATGAGTTTTGTCTGTTGAGTTCTGTGTAGCCATTGCAATAGATACTTGAACCCAGAGAAATAAAACAAAAATTCATTGCCATTGAGTCAATGCCAACACATAGCGACCCTAGAAAGCAGGGTAGAACTGCCTCTGTGGGTTTCCAAGATTGTAACTCTACAGGAACAGAAAGCCTTAGCTGTTGGTTTTGAACAACTGATCTTGCAGTTAACAGTCCAACTTGTAGCCACTACACCAGGGCTCCTTCCGGACAGAGAAGTAAAACAGAAGACAATTAAAACATTACCATATCCAACAACTATTATGTAGGGTCTTATAGAATAATGCAAGACAAGGATAATGTTAAGTTTCTTTTCCTTATACTGTTACTGGTATAGTGCAGATTTACTAATGTATCTCCTATATATACGTTCATGCTTATTCCATAAATGCAAGTTAATACTAACATGTGTCAAGTAATCGGGAGTAAATAACATCTGCAAGGTCCCTGCAGATGAAGGGATCTTACGTCATATGTGTGTGTATGTATGTACATATACATATAGAGTAATATTCTATTAATTTATATCTACAATAAACACATATCATGAGTACATGAATTGAAGTTCCCAAGTCCCATAGTATGAACATCCAACTTACATGGAACTGCTAGTTAAAAATAAATGTCCCTATTAAAAATTAGAAATATATACAAAATGCTTCATAACAACAAATAGGTGCTTCCATGCCATATATATCAAAACTTTCATTTTATTATTGTATTGTTATGTTAAAATGAGCCCTGTGTCTTCCAGGTAAAGCACTGCTCTACTAACCGCATAGTCAGAAGTTCAAAATTACCAGTCACTGCAAGGGAAAAAGACAGGGCTTTCTACATCCCCAAAGAATTACAGTCTCAGAAACTCACAGAAGCAGTTCTACCCTGTGCTATAAGGTCATATGAGTTGGCATGTACTAGAGGGCAGTGAGTTTGGTTTGGATTTGGTATTGTTATGTGTTTCAGTGTATCTGGAAGGGTTTCTTTCACATTTTTATGCACAGAAAGGTACATTCTATATTAATACTAAGACAAACATTTGACTAGTTGGCATTAGACATAAACCACTACTATATGTTCCAACATATAGATTCAACTTAAAAATAAACTTAGCAATAGAACTCATCCATAACCCAGGGACAGCCTATGCTCTGCAGAAATAACACTAGAAAATGAAATGAAGTGACACGAGGCAAAATAGGTAAATTCATGTCACCTTATACTTTAGACTCCATCCTATACCATTTGTTCAGATTTATTTTTTCCATAATCTCTTCATATATTCTACCCTCCATCCCAAAGGGGCCCTGGTGGTAAAGTGGTTATTGCTCAAGCTGCAATCTGCAAGGTTGGCATTTTGATGCTACTATCTGCTCCTGCTCCTCAGGAGAAAAACAGGGCTTTCCACTACCGGGACCAGTTACAGGCTCAGAACTCACAGGGGGCAATTCTACCCTGCCCTGTGGGGTCAACAGAAGTCAACACAGTCTTGATGGCAGTGAGCTTGGCCGGTCTGAATCCTCTATACCAAAATCCTAAATTATTCTGTTGTCTGTATAATCAAAGCAACAGGTAGAGCATACATCAAAATCCTCCTTATTTTAACTATAACATATCTGGCATGTACACCAATAAGAACACAGAAGAGTATTTTGCTGCTAATGGAGTTTGAGAGCTCAACTGCTCCTTGGAGATAGATGAGGAAATGTGTTAGACAGGGTTCTCTAGAGAGATAAAACCAAATT